>NW_005179163.1:78118-102803 GCF_000350225.1 Chondrus crispus
GTATCAAGGATGCTAGTATCCGGCGTGCGCATGGGTCACAAACTGTTCTCCCATGTTTCAAAATGCTAATCTAGAGTTTGTTTTATCTCGATCTGTTTTTCTCGGGTTTGTTCTTGGTTTACATATTTGCAGACATTTGTCAATTTGTTGCATTCAGGGATTATGAAACAGCACCTCCTGAAAGCCTTGGAGCCGCTGTTCTGCAAGAGCTTCCGGGTAACATCGTCGAATATTTCGTCGGCGCTTGCTCTCCTCCAATAATGCCAGGGCAAACGCGAGACGTTCCGCCTGTGCACTACTGATGTAAATGATCGACGACTATAGATTTGCAGTTTTACTTGCAGACTTACAAAGCTTCCAGACCGGCGACAATCCCTTGTTCTTGCACGTGTTCGGCAGTGCTGTCGTTAACGTATTCCACTCTATAACGTAACTGAATTGGCTTATGGCCTTGTAAAGAGTTGGACAGAACAACGGCCTGTGAAGCTTTTCCTCCTGCTGCAATGTCCGAGGCGCTAGCTGGGCGCATATCCAACTTCATGTATTTCGGTACGGCGAGGAGAAAGACAAAACTGCTCATAGAGAAATCTGTTTTGTTTGCAAACGAGAGCTCCAGAAGAATCTCCTCGCTTTTCGGGGAATCATCACGGTAAAATTGCGCAGACACGTGCAACGAGCCCGATTCAAAAATTGTGGTGGAAAGTATCGCAGCATTGCCTGAGCCACCTCCCGTTCCACTTGCTGATGCTTGAGCCTCAAGTGAGACTGTCGGCACCGCACCTAAAGACTCAAGATCGAATCCAACGTTCTGACTGGGTCCGGGCAGCACACTTTGCGAAGGTCCCCCCATAATGTCCTCCAACGTCATATCATCAGTGCCGTTCGCGTTTGATTGCGATGATGGAAGAGCAAGAAAGTCCCCACCGCCGCTGGCTGGTAATCCCAGTGGTTCTTCCCCGGAAGCGCCACCATCACCAAGCAAATCCAGAAGAAGTCCACCCTGCCCTTCCGCTTGCGGTTTAGGCATCGCTGTGCGCATCTCCTTCCTCTGCCTCGCTCTCTCCTTGACACTCTCAAAGTCCAGGGGAGGCATAGGAGCCATAGCAGATGCTAATAATGATATCGAACCATCGTTCAGGAGCATTAAATACTCGCAAGCACGTTGCTGAATCTCGAGATCTGTCGAACGCGCTCGTTCAAACAGTATCTGCCGAACCCGACTGACAATAGGATTTGCAGATTCGTCCGCCTCAGGTCCAAGCGACACCAATGCACCTGAGTTGCCTGACAGAGAAGAGCCAAGCAGATCGGGTGTTGTTACCAAAGCAGAACTAGGGCCTGCTTGAAGGGCTTTTGGCTTATTGTCGTCAAGGCCGAGCTCTGCCAACAAATCCGTTCCCAACCCAAGGTCCTCATTTGCTTTTCGCTTTGGCGGGGCGGTGATTGCGAGAAGCGACTGCAGCGGGTCCTTATCAGGTCCGTGTTCAGGTCCCGCCAAGGCTAAAATCGAGTTCGACTCCGGCATATCACTCGATGCACCACACACTGCTCTAGCCGCAAATTTCACCAGTCCAGTCAGGGCAGTCTCTCCCAAGATTCTGTTTTCTGTCAAGTACTCGGGCTTATACGTATTCATCCATGGCTCATCAGTGACCTCACTCGCCTGCAACTTCTCTGCGAACGCATTTAGAACCACGGGGATGTCTAATCCGATACTCGGTGTAACTTCGGCATGCTCACCCAAAACGTACAGAGCAACCCTTTCTAGTCGTGGCTTTCTGAGACTAGTAGCTGTTGATCCGCTGTCGTTTTCCGGTACGATATTCGACGATCTCGAGCCTTGAAAAGGATCCACATCTTCGTGTAATCCACCCATCATTTTTGGTGCCAATGCCTCTGTAAATAGGGTGAGTACAGCATGTCCTTGAACTTCCGGATTTGCAGAAATAAGTGCAATGAATGAAGTAATTATGTCTTCTGGCATGGATAGGTCTGCCGAACTCAAAGCTCTGACAAACTTCTCGACCTTCCAAACATCCGACGAGCCAAAACGATCACCAAGCATAAATATCTTCCAGCAGGCATCCTCTTTGGCCTCGTGAGAATTGCTCTTGGTAATGTAGGCTAGCAGTTCTTCCACCATCTCCTCAATATTTGTGCCATCTGCAATCCTGTACCCCAATTCTACTGCCCTTTTCCGTACTGTCGGGTCTGCTTCTCGCATCGCTCCTAAAACCTTCTCCTTCAATCCGCTTACGTGTGTTAAGACACCAATCCCATCCGCATCAATAATCGTGGTTAATTCTTGTAATGCAATGTATCGTACGGTTGGTTCCCTATGGGTAAGGAATTTTGCACACGTCTCGACCGCAAGAACACGCAGTGAAGGATCAGTTTGCACTGACACAATCGTCCTGACACATTCGTATAGCACTGCGCATCCGGCCACCTTCTTCGTCTGTGTGTTAGCCGCAACTTGTGCTAGGACATCAGAAAGGTGTTCTGTAAGATCGCTGGGAGGACTAGATTCAAAGAGCAAGCGAAGAGATGCAATGATCTTGACTTGTAGAAAGGGATTGCGCACCCCTCCAATGACCGTTTCTATTCCTGAGCCCCTTCCCTTTTTCAAGAGGTGCTCTCGAAGGATGTTAAGCAAAATCGGTGCAACAGACGATCGCAATTCTACAATATTTGTGGTACTCTGCCTACATAGAGCTGCAACCAATGCGGTAACGGATATATGAACGGCCGGAGAGCTTGTATCCAGAACGTGTGGCATATGGTGAAGAATGTTAGTTGTCTCTTCCTGAGACAACTTTCGGACTGCCCTCACTGAGGCGAGAACGGCCTTCTTTCGAATATATGGGTTTTGAGAGAGCAAATGCTTCTCGATCTCCGGAAGTAGATCTCGGACCATTTCCACGCTGGCGATATCGCCAAGAACGTTAAGTGCGAGGCTGACAATCTGAAGTTCGTCGTTGTGAAGGTCTTGCTTGAGGCAGTTAGTCATTAGCATTAAAATCTCTTCGGTTTCGTCAACAAGAATCATTAGTCCAAGATAAGCGACGCGTTTGTCATTGTACTTGTTGCTGGCGCAAAGTTTGATGCATTCGGTCATTCCAAAGTCAGTAGGGTAGCCATTCATGTGGAAGAATAAGAGCTTTGCTATATTTCGTCTTCGGAACGTTTTGTCGCCTTCGCGAAATAGGTCGCGAATATGTGCAGCCTCCTTCTTGACGAGCGCCCGTTCCTCGGATTTTGTCGTACATGCTCGATACGCCTTGATGAGCTCCCTGCAACCAAGAAATTGATGTCATCAGTTAGAATTGGTCCCAGTTTCAAAGAGATCACATCTGCAAGGGGGTAGATAGGACTTACTTTAATGTCCGACAAACATAGGTGCGCTTGGCTTTGCTCCAATTTGACTTGGCTCCTTTGAGAAACTTCTTTGCTTGTTTCTCCATGTTCATGGCGACAATGTGTTGAGATCCTCACCTTGAGACAAGTCCAAGGCCGTGGGCGGCTTGCGTCGATGTCAGGGATATGCGCGGGTCGTGGACCAAACACGAAGTTGGACGAAACTGGGTAACAGCATGGGAGAGAAGAGCGAGCTGGTTGTTGCACGGCTGGACTCCGAGTTGATGATTCCAGTGTACAATAGAATAAGGGGCAGTGAATGACACTAAAAGCACTGAATTTCAGGATAAATTTACAGCACGACTGCCGAGCCAATCTAAATTGACCTCATCGGCCTCACTGCCTCCTCATTGCTCACCGTGTTACACGTGTATAGATGGAGCGATGGCACCCCCCTCTGACAAAAAACATGATCCACATTTTGTGCTGTTCCTTGTCTCGCCCGGTCGGAAACTTTTGGGAAGCCCGAAACAGGCGGAGACGAACTTTGTTCAATAGTCATAGTCTGGTCCCAAGTCTCGAAACAAATTCCCACAGCCTTCACCATGGTCGCTGAAGGTGGCGTCGACGCGGACACCCTTGGACGTGCGACGTGGACATTCCTGCACACGTTGGCGGCGACGCATCCGGAAAAGCCGAGCGAGACCGAGAAGGCGAGAATCACTCGCTTCATGAAAGATTTCAGCGAAGTTTATCCATGCGCTCCATGCGCAGAATCTTTCCGCGACATCATGAAGCGCAACCCAGTTGAAGCGCACTCGGGGAGCGCCTTTTCCAGGTGGATGTGTGTCGCGCACAATGAGGTTAATAGAGAACTGGGAAAGGACGTGTTCGACTGTGCCAAAGTGGCCGACAAATGGGGTATTTGCGAATCATGTGCGGCGCATGAAGAGGAATTGAGTGATTTCAAGTCGGCTTTTGCGGGGTTTGCATCCTCTCGGAAAGTAAAGGGATAAGCGATTGTATAATTTTCAGCTTCAGAGTTGTGTGGGAGGGCGGCGTATCATATCTTGCTCAGATGTCTTAGTGTGGACCAGGGCCCCAGAGCTACAAGGCATATCTCATTCGCGATGCCGACCTACTTCTGCTCCTTTGCGACGAGGCTTTCCAGTAAGGCTGAAAGTAGAGACCAACTTTTTGACGTCATGGGTATGTACAGTATGAAGCTCCTCGCTCGGATGATTCATCGCCTAGATGCGTGTCCCGATGGACCACCACATTCTCTATTGAAGTACCTCAATGTGACGGATGTGACGAAAGCCCACGAGCGAAGATAGCACCATCGACGAGCGCCGAGCCGAAGTGTGCGCATCACCAGGACACGCTTCATCAATCCTCGATGCTCAGCGCTTCAGCACATGGGGTGTTACTGTACCGTAGACGAACACCTGAACTGTGCAGTAGAGCAGGAGACCGAATGCCCAACATACTCCGGGGCTACCGAGGGCTACTTCAGAAACCAACAAAAAGTCAACAGCTGCCCGAGAAAATCAGATCTTTTGATCCAATTCAAGCCGATCAACAAATGGCGTCGTCGTCGCCCCACTCTTATCATACACACCCCACTCAGGGCACTGTGCGCCGACGTCCGCGCCTTGTCTACAATCGCCCACCATCAACAACACCTCCTCCATTGCCGCGAGCCGCACTGCAACTTCCATTCCCTTGCGCCCCTTCCGCCCCTTCCGCCCGTCATTATGTCTCCGACGCCATCGGGTTGCACCGTCAAGGACGTTCCCCCAGCAGAATTTGTCACCACCTACGCCGCCCATCTCAAGCGCGTTGGACAGGTCGAGCTTCCCTCATGGGTAGACACCATCAAGACCGCCCCGCGTAAGGAGCTTGCTCCCTACGACCAGGATTGGTTCTACGTCAGGATCGGTACGTCGCACTCATCATCCGAACGATCGCATTCTGATCACATGCGCCAAAACGTCGGAGCTTTCTGCGACGTGCTCGAGTTGGTTGCGCCCTTGGGATGAGCGCACTTTTCGTTTCAAGATCACTAACTTCATCCGCGCATGTGTCCCACCACGCCTGTAATTATCGATAGCCTCTATTGCCCGTAAGATCTACATCCGAGGCGGCATCGGCACCGGCGAGTTCCGCAAGATCTACGGCGGCCGCAAGCGCCGCGGCATGAAGCCGAACCGCAGTTCAAAGGCGTCCGGCGGCCTCATCAGAAACGCTTTGCAACAGCTTGAAAGACTCGGTGTCATCGAGACCGACGCCCGTGGCGGCCGCAGACTCACAAGCAAAGGCCAAGCAGAGATGGATACCCAAGCAGCGCAGTGTCTCAGCGTCAGCGCATAACGAGCTAATCGCAGATCTTCGGCTCGCGACGCTGGTCTTAAACAACCCCTAATCGTTTTGCAGATATGTTCGTACCGTCGTGTGCTGAATAAAAAAGCTTTCGGCTGTCCTCTATCTTGCGTGCGCGGTAGTCCACAAGCGTGGGTCGTTGCCGGTTCATTCATTTACGTCAGATTCTCCCGTGCTATCTCCGTCGTGCTCTACACAGGGTTTGCGTGCACAGACTGCACTATGGCTCTCGTGCCTCACCCCCTGAGGTCCCCGCTCATCGACACACTCGACACCCAATTCGTGTGCCCGGTCATCGTGTCGCCGATTTGACGTCCCGTCTCAGCGTCCCATACTCGCACCGTCTTGTCACGTGACCCCGACGTTCAAGGCCAAAACCAAAAAAAAAGTACAGCAAAACAATCGAAGGCGACCCCCCTCACAAAACGCCTTGCAACCCCCTTCCATAATACCCCTCCCTCGACGCCCAAACGGTACCAATAGCCGTAGCGGCGCCGGCAGCGGCCCAGATAGCCGCCGTCCTCGGGCCGCGCGTGCTCTTATACAGCGCGCCTGCTGCCGCGCCAGCCGCGGCATAGTTAGTCAGCGTCTCATCACTGGTATAGTTGTACAGGATGCTCTCCGACAAGCAAAAAGCCAGGGCGAGAACGCCAAAAGTATTGGCCATAGCCGCGCCTCTCTTCCCCGTGCCGTTCAGCACGGCGTTGACCCTAAGCTTCGCGGCTTTCCCAGCGCTGTCGTGCATGGCGCCGTAGAAGCCGCGGCCGGCGCCGATGACGGCGCCGGTCAAGTACGAGCCGCCGGCGAGGTAGGTGAGCTGCTCGGTGCCCGACTTCTTGCGGAAGGCGCGGTAGTCCTCGGCGAAGACGTATTCGACGTCGTCCAACGGGCGCGCGCGCAGCGAGCGCGGCGAGAGCACCGACGGGTTGATGCGGCCCATCGAGCCGAAGTCGATCGCCGGCGCGGACGAGGACGAGGGGAGGGGCGTGTCGAATGCGTCGGCGGAGAAGGAAGGGGTCGGGGCAGTGGAGTAGATGTCGAAGGAATCGGCCGGCGGGGTGGACGCGTCGAAGTCGTCGTCGAAGGCGCTCGCAAAGTCCGACGGAGAGCCCGTACCGTACGGGTCACTCGACAGCTCCTCTGCAGGCCCGGGGGAAATGGTTTTTTCCGGGCTGGAATGAGGTGGCACGTGCTGCGGGCGGGGCGCGACTTACAACCCGGGGGGAGGAGGGAGGGGGGGCGGGGTGGCGGCTGTACAGGCGGCCGTTGACGGTTATGGCCGTTGATTTGGGGCTCAAGCCGCTGTACATGAGAAGCAATCTAAAAAGTCGTAAACGGCCAAGAGTCTCCGCTGAAACGGCAGAAGAGAAACTAGTGAATGGGGCAGCTAATCAAATGAAAGCCACGATTGCGAGCAAGGAAGCCTCCACAGCTCCGGTAATTGCCAAGCCAACGACAGGTCGTAGTGAGCACGATTTGCTAGCAGCGGACAAAGCCGAGAACACGGGTCGCGAAACTGTTTCCCTCCCTGCAGCTGCTGTCGGTGAGAGCAACGGCTCCCTTGCGCTTGTTCCAAGAAAGGAATCTGCAGAGGGCGCGGTCCCCTCTGCAGAGACCGAGACCGACGCCCGTGGCGGCCGCAGACTCACAAGCAAAGGCCAAGCAGAGATGGATACCCAAGCAGCGCAGTGTCTCAGCGTCAGCGCATAACGAGCTAATCGCAGATCTTCGGCTCGCGACGCTGGTCTTAAACAACCCCTAATCGTTTTGCAGATATGTTCGTACCGTCGTGTGCTGAATAAAAAAGCTTTCGGCTGTCCTCTATCTTGCGTGCGCGGTAGTCCACAAGCGTGGGTCGTTGCCGGTTCATTCATTTACGTCAGATTCTCCCGTGCTATCTCCGTCGTGCTCTACACAGGGTTTGCGTGCACAGACTGCACTATGGCTCTCGTGCCTCACCCCCTGAGGTCTACGTGGTGCCAAGGACACGCTTGTACACAACTTCTGAGAAGTTAGGCTCCTTCTGCACCTCCCCTGGTATCGCGACTGTAGTAGACTTGATATCGCCCCATTTGTCCAGCGCAATTCGCATCGTATCCTTAAGCATCACAATCTTTGCTTTATACAATTCCACGGTTTCTCCTTCAATGAGCTTTCCGCATTGCTCTGTATATTTTCGTAGTGGTTATGCATTCGCAGGAGACATGATGAGATAGTTTAGTCTCTCAATTTTTTGCTGTCGAAGACATGTTCACGAAGAAACTCAATGTCTTACTCACCGTTGTGTGCTCTCATGTACATACATCCCGTCTCGTCTCCAACAAGCACTTGTTCTCTCCTTCCCTCTACAGTTGCAGACTCTTTCTTGTTCAAGCTTTGCTTTTCGAGTACCTTTACGATGACGCAATGGTCATGTGTACGTGGGGCCAATCTGTCCAGCTTCACGTCTGCAGGAAAAGGGCGAAACAATTAGTTCATTTCAAAACTTGTCAGATTCAGCTACGTGAAGTCGCGGGGAGAACTCTCAGACAATTGTGCTCGTGGTCCTTTCACTCACATTTCGGTTTGTTTCGGTTGAGGGAGGCCATGGTAATGAAAAAACCTTTCCCGTAGACGTATTGCAGCGAAATTGGCTTTCGATAGAGAAAGTTTTGGTACAAGCCTGCGAGGGTATGCTCAGAGAATAGTTAGTTTTTAGTTGGTTAGCCTCGGCGTCGAGAAAGGATGAACAAAAACGGTGAGAGCTATTGAAGCAGTGGCATACGTGGACACGTTTTCACCAAGAAACACGGAACTAGCAGTACAGTAGTGATCCCCTATGAGGTTGAGCAGAGCTTCCATGAAGGCGTCTGCAGTGATTCTGGCTCGCATGTAAATTCCTCTCGGCTGCATGCTGCAGCAACCATTCCTTGTCAAGCGTAGAGGATACATCTGGAGAAAGCGGTTCCATTACTACCATGGCTTCGTTGAAGTCAGGCTCGAGAAAAGAGGATCGTGGACATCTGCATAGGAAGCGAGTATGCTCTACAGATTCCTTAAGTACCACTCAAGGACGTTTCATGACGATGCAGTTTTTTAAATACCCTTGATAAAGTAACTCTGCAACCTTTATGCCTGAACCTCCTAGTCTACAATTGAGCAAAACTCGTACTGTTTCTTTCACGTGGCATTTGCCACGTGAAAGGGACAGTACGAGTTTTGCTCTAATTGCAATGTGCCCTTAAGAATGATTATCTGTGCACATCGGAAAAAAAAGAGACGTAATTCCCCTGTCTGTGCTCCCAGCTCAAGCGTTTCTTGTATCCCAACTAGGTCATTTCTAGCCTATTGGATCAAAGCGCCGCCACCTCCGCGCCTCTTCGACGTCAAGTATGCGATGACCCCGAGAAAATTGACCTGTTCAACTTTTCAGCTAGCAAATGTGATTGACATGAATTGATATGAGCTGGGAAAGCCTCGTGAAGCTTCTTTTGATACCTTGAGCAATGGGAGGGGGCCGACATTCCCTCAAAATTTCCGAGTTGAAGCCGAAAGGTATCAATGTGCAGCATAGAGATTAGCCAGTTTAGTTTATGGGTTTGTAGTATCAGATGAAAGTCCGACTTACAATAGCCTCGTCCTATTCCCATGACCCTTCAGGCATAGGTCGTTTCTTAGCTCGATCAAAACTCCAGCATCTCCTAGATATGAGGCAAGACGGGGGAATGAACTATACAACGCTAGTATGTGTTCTGAATGTCCTAACAGCACCAGATCAATGAAAGTATGCAAGAGGACATTTCGATTATCATTGTTATCTACGATGGTTCCATTGTCATGGCGCTTAGTCTTCAAATAATTCGAGTGGGCCACGTCCCACCCCCCAGTGAGTACTTCAGTTCTCCCGTCGCTCATCTCACGAACTACTCTCCGAAATATCCCTCGAAATGCTTTCGTATCTGTCGCCAGAAAAATAGGCAACGAGGGACAGCCGGACATGTAGCTCATGGTTATTGCCCGCGAGGCTAAGCATCGGGCCACTCCTTCCATATCATCACTGACTTTGTCAAAGCGACTCCCCCTTTCACCGACCCCCTTTCCTATTCTGGCATGAACTCCAATGTATGACCGCCTCCTTCGTTTTTGAAACAACAAAGACATGGTTTCAATACCGGGCGTTCGCGTTCGCTCGTTTATTCTGCGGAGCTCCATTCGCCAAGTCTTCTTCTCAACTTCCCTCTCAATTGCAGGACTCAAGCGGAAGACGTGATGGAGGATCGCGCGAAGAAGAGTTCCGTCTGCTCGAGTTTTACCCAACGTCCTTAGTGACAAACCGGGAGCATTGAACTGACTTAAAAAATCGTCTGATATGGTATGAGGGATTTGCTCAGTTTTGAGGAAAATGGTGTGCGTGCTTGACGAGAAGGCTTTCTCGAAACTCTTCAAGTGAGTTCGATTCATGTGTAGTGCATCTGGCACCATTTTCCCGTCACCGCCCTTCATCAGTTTAGGCTTGTCGGTCGTCTCGTCGTAAATGAGTTTTAGCTCTGGCTTTGATGGTATCATGAATTGCTGAAACGGAAATAGATCATCCCATGCAACCAAGAAAACTCTATTGGATACAACGGCGGCCCAGTACGAGAAGAGCAAACAATGAAATCTGTCTCCCATACCCGTTCTGGCCGGACTGAATACTAAACGACGGGTTTTGGAGTGACGATTGCGTATGTGAAAGTTCACGTAGTCATGGACAAAGTACTTGACAATCAAGCGCTGAGTTTCACTGAGGCCGTTGGCACCCAAATAATTTTCTCTGGTAATTCCTCGGTTAATTGACTTGAAGAGTGTGTATGGTCGAAGAATGTTCGCAAAGTGTGTTGGTGAAACTCGTTCCGAGCGAAAATTAATAAAAGAGAGTTGCCTCGGAGATCGTAGCATGAGATGGCGGCAAAGCATAAAGAAAAACAAAAGTTGGAATAGAAAGAAGCACTTTGTACATGGTGAACGAAGGAATACGGAAGAAGGGTTGATAGATTTCTTATCTCCTCCCATTCTTTCTTTCGATTTTGATCGCACTTCGATGCTAGACATGGTCTTTCTGGCAAAAGAAGAGCAGTCTGAGGATCACATGTCTCAGGAGGTTTTGGGCCTTGTATTTGAGAACTAATGCTAACAGCGATATGCGATTGTCGATGTAGTCTGTGATCATTATCACTGTCAGTCGTCGAGGATCGTTATGCCTGTCCCGTTGTAAGGAACACGAACCTCTCACTATATGGTAATATGGTATGCCTGGGTAAGGTAGGCAATTCAGAGTGCGTAGCTAGGAATAATTCGAGCTGTTTGATTGTTACGCAGATCACATCGATGCGGAGTTATGACGTCTGGGATACCAGGGGAGGCAGGAGAATCTAAAAATTCTGGGCACGACACTTTTGAAGCCGTTGACATTCGCCCCCAAGCAGTTTCGCAATATATGCAGTATATGCATTTCGAGTGCTGCTTCCGCACAGATTAAAAAACAAACGAGAATGGCACTCGCGGTGTTTTTACCTGCACTCTTAATTCAAGAATTGCATTGTGCGATAAGCGAACAGCCAGAATGAGACTGCTGAATTACTGTACCATGTGCGATGCCTACAACTTCACGCTGTGGTTCCATCCAGAGACAAATAAGTCACTGACCTACAATAGGACGTAGCAGATAGGGCACGAGACCCACTTACAACATAAAGTCACCGCCGGCCGCCCGTGAGTCAGGAGAGGGGGCCATCGGTGTTCTTGGCATCACACACGCATTGTCAGAAAATACTCAAACCTGTAAACTTTTCGACATCAGCAAGCTGAGCTCCTCAAAAGATGGAGATATAGTTTGTTTGGCTATCTTGCCGTTAAGATTCATGTGCTTCGATCAGTGAAGTGCGGGGAGGGGCTTTGTTTAGTGTGAAAAATCATTTCGCACGAACGAAGAGGCCTTTTTTTTAAAGCTGTTGCATGTTTGCATGCATCAAAACACAGTCATATGAGTATTGCAGATGATGCGCAGACACTATTTGTCATGGCACATTTTCTCTTTATTCAGGATGCCTTGTCTATACTGCTGTGGATTTCTTTCTCATTGATCCTGAGGTAAGGATACATGTTGGTTCCCTTCAGGTGTGTGGCGAGGGGTTCCAATATGGTTCGGCAAAAGGTGTTTCTGATTGGCAAAGTTGTTCAGCATCAGCTTGCTCGGTTGTTCGTCCTCCCGTGCATGTCTTCCCCTTTTCTCTTCCTCGTAGCTCTCGTCTAAGCTGTATAAGTACCTAAATCCTCTTCGGTTTCTTCCCGTTCTTGGAATCGCATGCGTCTCCTTATTGCTCCTCCACGCTTCCTCAGTATTTTCCCTGAAAAGTGCAGTGTCACTGCGCATCCCTTACGTGCACTATGTCCTCTGCGATCTTTCGTTTCCGCCTTTGCTACACCTTTGCTCATGACCCTTTTTCCTCATGATTCAATGTCGTTCTTCTCTCCCGCTGTCTGCTTCTTCTGTAGATATGTGTGTCCCATTGTACTCACAACGTTATCTATGCTCGCGACCCGTCCGACTCAATATACACAAGCCATAAACATTGTGTTCACTCATATTGCAAGTCTGCATTGCACCACCACACCGATGCCTCGCAAGAGGCGACGAATATCATCATAGATAACAGGACAAATATGTGGACAAAAGTGTTCACAGTGTTCACAGTGATTGCATTATAGCATGTAGACGCACTCCCTTGCCACAACAGTAATAGTCCAAATGGACTTAGTACTTAGAACCGAGGTGTCTCTAAATAAATTGTTTCATTTCGATTACACACACGCCATTCTAAATCTTCACAACTGTACTGTTGTGCCCGGTTCCTTGGGCACCGTCAAATCAAGTTTTATTTGCTGGCCAGAGGCTGTTGGCGGGAATCCACCCGGTGCAAGCCTCCGCTCGTCGAGAATCCACTCGACTTCTCAGGAATCCACCTGATCTCGGCCTCTCCAATTCCCTTGATGCCCTCCTCCCTTTTTTCCTCCCCCCTGCCGCCGCGGGTTCCTTTTATGCTACCTACTCTGCGCCCTCTCGCCACCTCGAGCGCTCGGAACGCTGTCTCCCCCGCTCCGTCTCCCATCCCCCGCGACCCCCTGGCCCCACACATGACCCCCCTGCGCCCCTTTTCCCCTTCGCACAGTCCCCGCCCTTTCTCTTCGCGTCCTCCCCGCGGCTCCGCTCCCTACTTCCAGGCGCAATTCTCCCGTTGGCCGGTGCTCATCCGTGACCACGCTTATTTCCTTTCGCAGGCATTGCCGCCCTTTCAGAGAGCTTCCCACACGTGTAATGAAGCGCAACAATCGACCCTTTGCCAGCTCTCCATTGTGCACGGTCTCGAAGTGAATTCGTCCAGAGGTCACAGATTTCCAAATTCAGGCAACGGCATCCAGAGACGTACTTGCAGATGCGCTCTCGGTTTGCGACGGCGTGTTCTCCATCGCCATATCGGCGGCCGTACTCCACGCGGCCACTACCGCTTCGGGAAGATCTTCTTCCTTCGTCCATCGAGGGGAGCTTCGGCCACCAAGTTGTACCTGGAAAAGGCGGGTCTTCTCACCGCTGTCTGAGACCGCCTCCTTCACGCTCTTTATTTTACGCAAGAGCCGCAAGCTGTCAGGGAAAACCCCGTCCCTTGGGTCTCCGGTCTCCTTCGCCGCTATGTTTATCCTCCTTAAGCGGTTCGCATGCACGCGTGCGGTTCGATTGCCTTGCTCAGAAATCACCAGGTAGCCGGTAGGGGATAATTTCTCCTGCACCACATAAGGTCCGATCCACGGCGGTGCGAGCTTACTCCCCTCAAGTGCGGCCAGGTCCGGTGTCCACACGAGTACACGGTCACCCACAGCGAAGCTCGTACCCTTTATAGCTGCATTGTAGAGAAGAGCAGCACGTTCCCTCTCAGCCTTCCCTCGACGCAGCAGCGACTCATGTAGACCCCTGAGGTGAGACCGGAGGTCGTACGGCTCCCCCGAAATTCGGTCTAACTCTCCGGGTCCCCACGCCATAAATGGCTCGATGCCGAACATGGCCTCATACGGGCTCATTCCTGTCGCGCGACTCCTGCCGGAGTTATATCTGAAACACGCGAGCGACACGTGGTTGTCCCAATCGTCTTGCCCGGTGCTTACGAAACACGCCAGGTCCTGGGCAAGTGTGCGGTTGAACCTTTCAACGCACCCGTTGGTCTGCGGGTGGAATGCGGACGTCGTAACCCTTCTCACACCAAGGGCGTCCGACATCCCTGACACCACTTTCCCGATAAAATTGGGCCCCCGGTCCGAAAGTAGGCATTCCATCGGACCAAAGATAGAAACCCATTCCCCCACTATTGCGGCTGCGATTGTCTCGGCCTTCTCGTCGGGAATCGCCACCGCCCGCGCGAAGCGTGTGAACGTGTCTACGAGGACGAGTATCTTGACATTCCCTCTCGAAGTCCTTGGTGTGACCGTCTGCACATCCACGGCGACTTGCGAAAATCTGCGTAAAGGGTGATACACCTGCATAGGTGCGTTGCGTGTGGGCCTCGGAGCCTTCACGCCCGCGCATGCAACACATTCCCTTACTCTCGCTTGGGCGTCTTCCCTCCAGCCAGGCCACCAAAATTGGCCTGCAATCCTCTCCTGCGTACGACGAACGCCGTAGTGCCGGCAAAGTCGGGAACCATGAGCGAAGCTCAAAACTGAAGGGACAAGCGAGCGGGGGATGATAATCTGACAATTTCGACGACTGCTCTTGCGGAGAAGGCCTTGACGGTCGATGAAGAATTTCCCCCCTTCTTCACTCCGTGCGTGTTCCAGTTCCTCAGCACATTCTCTTCCTTGCGCCGCGCGTAGCTCCTTTGTGGACGGTCCGCCTACAAGGGCCTGAGCCGATCCGGGCTCTTCGATGGCCCCCGCAGTCTCCTCCACGTCCACTGACCGCCCGATCACCCCGAAGCATCGCTGGCACATCGGCTTCTCCACGGCGTCCCTGCTCAGGGCGTCGGGTACCACCATCGAAGCGCCGGGGGTGTACTTGACGGAGAATTCGAATTCTTGGACTTCGACCATCCATCGGGCGAGCCTACCCCTCGGCTCCTTCAGGCTCATTAACCACTTTAGAGAAAGATGGTCCGTCTCAACAACCAGGCCTGGCTCTCCATGAAGGTAGCATCTCCACTTCCTAAGCGCATGCACAATCGCGAGGCATTCTCGCTCCGTCACCGTGTACCGAACCTCTGCGTCTGTCATCTTGCGGCTTGTGAAGGCCACCGGTCTCCAACTGCTGGCGTCGGACTCCTGTAGGAGCACACCTCCAATCCCGTACCCGCTTGCGTCCGTCAGCAGCCTCTTCGGGGCGCCTCTCCGCGGAGGGACCAGAAAGTCCGGGTGGCTCAGGGCACCCTTGATGTGCCTCCAAGCTTCGGTTTGTGCGTCGCCCCACCGCGAGCTCCAATCCGAAATTATGAGCTTTTTTCCAGGGGGCTTGCGCTTGTTGAAGCCTGTACCCCTGAGGACCGCATAAAGGGGTCTGGCGACATCGGCGAAATGGTCGACAAACCCTGCGAAGTAGTTTGCCAACCCCAAAAATCGCATGAGGTCCTCGCCATTTTGCGGTTGCCGTAGATCCCGGATGCCCTGCACATGCAGGTCAGAGGGCTTCATCCCCTGCCTTCCGATCCGATGCCCCAGCACCTCCACTTCCTGTACCCCAAACGCGCACTTAGAAAACTTTAGCCGCGCCCCTGCCGCCAGAAACGTGTCAAGCACTGATTGTAAGCTCTCGAGGTGTTCCTGCGCCGTCTGCGTTCCCATACTGATATCATCCATGAAAGCCCAGACATCCCTGCCCTTCCGACTTCCCAAGATGGAATTCACCACTCGCTGGAACACCGCGGGTGAGTTCTTGAGTCCTTGCGGGAGGCGTACATACCTAAGTAGACCGATGACGGTCCGTATAGCGGTGTAGTCCCGAGATTCTTCCGCCAGGCTAACCTGAAAAAATCCATCCTTCAGGTCAAACGTTGAGAAGACGCGCTTGCTGCCCATCCAATCCAAAGTACAGCGTACGTCCTCCATGGGGTATGAATCCCCAACTGTAGCCGCGTTTAGGCCTCGAAAATCAGAAGTGACTCTCGTAGAACCGTCCTTTTTTCGGACGAACACATTACATGCTGCCCAGGGAGAAGACGCGTGCTCCACCACTCCCATCTTGAGGAGCCTCTGCATTGCTGTCCGCTCCAACTCGTCCTCCTTCGGAGATCTGCGTCGGACCGGGGAGCACACGGGCTTGGCGCCTTCCATCAATGTGATGGTGTGTTGCACTCCTCGGATGTGTCCCAGGCCTTTGAAAACCTGGCGCCGTGTCCATAAAATCTGTCGAAGCCTCCTTTGCAAAGACATCTCTGGATGAAAATGAGACAGGTCTAACTCCCGAATTGCGTCATCCACATCCACATCCTCGATCGCCCCTGCTGTCTCGAGATCCAGCCGGATTTCCCGCCACCGTGACACTTTCCCTTCCAGCCGCCGCCCTTCCGCCTTGATTTTGCCTCTCATGGTACCGAGGTTGAGGATTAGGCCGTGCCTTTTCCAAAATTGACTCCCGAGTAGTAGTTTGGAAGGCAAACGCGATGCAACTCGTACTGACTCCGAAAAAAATCCTCCCCAAAGTCTGAAACGCAGCGTTCCCCTTCCACAGACGCCCATTTCATTCCCATCTGCTGTCACAGCACGGGAACAATCTGTCATCCATACTCCGCCGTGGTCCTCGAACCACCTCCGGTCGACCCACACGGACCGCGCCCCGGTATCCAGAGGAACCCAGAGGGCTTCGTCACCGACATCTACCTGTACGGCGACATCTTCGCGACCACCGGGATCATCGTCAGCGCAGCGACATACAGGCTCCGCGCCCGCTAGCGGCACCGCCGTGCCACTAGTCGCTAGTTCCGGTTGGGCAGTTGCGTCTCGCGACCCAAGGCGCTCGCCCTCCCTTTCCCCATGGTCGGCACTTCCTTGCTCCGTGACCGGAGAATTTTCTCAGGACAGTCTGCCGCAAGGTGTCCCTTGATGCCACAGCGGTAACATTTCGCTGTCTCGATCCAGTCTCCTGGTGACCCTCCCTTGACCTGCCCACCAATCGGAGCGGCCGTCCCGCGGTCCGCGTCTGCCGGCCTTTCGGAAGTTTGCTGTACGCGCTCATGTCGGAACCGCGTTCGATTAATTTCGGATGCTCTTGCTAGCGTCATCATGGAAACACGGGATGTGACTTCGTCAAATGTTCCCGGAATAGACAATGCCAAATTGCGCATATTTGCGGGTAGTGACTGTACGAAGCGATCCAGCATGATCTCATCGGAGATCGTGTTGGGGAGCATCAGGGCTGATGCTCGCACACGGCCAGCAAAATCACTAACCGTCTCCTTGCCTTCCTGCCAACTGCCAGTATCGAACTGTAGACGGAGAGCCCTTCTATGGCCTGCATTGCATAGTCGCGGACCTAGTTCCTGCCACAGTTCTTCTGCCGTAGATTCCAAGTTTTCCGCAGCGACTGATTCGTAGATTGCCAAAGCGCTTCCTGAAAAAGCACAAGGGAGAAGGCGGCGATGGTCTCCGGCCATGACTGGGAAATCATGACAGAGCCGGTTCCACGCCTTTTGTGCGGCAAAAAAATTGCCGTCGCCGGGCTTATCAATTCGAACTGGTTCCATCGCACTAGAGTAAATCTTGAAGGCTGCATGGGGCTGCAGAACATTTCGATTGTTCTGTTCGACCTGTCGTGCCTGTGTGAGCTCGACAGATTGGTTGAAGCCACATCCCTCATCGGGTTCCTTTTCGACAATTGCACCCTTCTTGACTGTGCTTCTGTCAAGTCGCATACATGTCTCGACTGCGACGCTGAGGTCGGTCACGGAGTCTCCGACCTGTACCACAGCGGCTGTGTTTCGGCTCAAGTGCTCCAGTATCTTGCCCATGACGTCCTTGACCGAGGCCAAGGCCTGAAGCAATATTTCATTTTGATTCGGATCAGCTCGGAGAACGCTTTGCCGTGTCGCGGCTGTGGCGGGTCCCGCAGGAGTTACTGGGCTGATAGCTTCTGCCACTGATGGGCGCTCGTCCGCACCAATGCCCCAACGTTCGGGTTCGGGATTGTGGTTTCCGTCCGGACTCATGTCGGCCCTTTGTCCAGAATCCATTTCCGACGCAAGTTTCTCGTTCGTTGCTCGGTTGACTGCACTTACAAATTTGTAATGTTGTGCCCGGTTCCTTGGGCACCGTCAAATCAAGTTTTATTTGCTGGCCAGAGGCTGTTGGCGGGAATCCACCCGGTGCAAGCCTCCGCTCGTCGAGAATCCACTCGACTTCTCAGGAATCCACCTGATCTCGGCCTCTCCAATTCCCTTGATGCCCTCCTCCCTTTTTTCCTCCCCCCTGCCGCCGCGGGTTCCTTTTATGCTACCTACTCTGCGCCCTCTCGCCACCTCGAGCGCTCGGAACGCTGTCTCCCCCGCTCCGTCTCCCATCCCCCGCGACCCCCTGGCCCCACACATGACCCCCCTGCGCCCCTTTTCCCCTTCGCACAGTCCCCGCCCTTTCTCTTCGCGTCCTCCCCGCGGCTCCGCTCCCTACTTCCAGGCGCAATTCTCCCGTTGGCCGGTGCTCATCCGTGACCACGCTTATTTCCTTTCGCAGGCATTGCCGCCCTTTCAGAGAGCTTCCCACACGTGTAATGAAGCGCAACAGTACAGTAATTCAGATTTCTTTAGGAGAATTTTTCTTACGTGCCCCTTTTATTTTGGAATTTTCCTTACATACCCCTTTTCATGAGCCCCATTTCTTAGGAGCGCTAGATTGAGTATGTGAGGAGGGTGAGGAGGGCGTCACAAAACTGAGTTTGATCAAAGGGAGCATGCATGTTCCCTGACAAGCACAGCATTTTGATGGCATCCTTGGCCATGCGCCACCGTGGGCCGATCTCACAAGGTAAAAAAGTCAGACTCTGGGCGCCTGCGTATACAGTGCCCCCCAGGAGTGCTCATACATCGTGAACGCCCAGCCAGACCGCAGGGCAAACAACGGCTTGTGAAAATTGGGATCGCAGCGCGTCAACGAAAGTCGCGTTGCGCCGCATGTGGTCAAGTTGGGCACTACGCTACGACTTGCGAAGCCCAGACGTTGTGTACCTCAACCGGAGCGTCAGTCGGAAGTGAGGTGAAGAAAGGGGCACGCAAGAAAAATTCCAAAATAAAAGGGGTACGTAAGAAAAATTCTCTTTCTTTAATCCATCAAAAAAAAAAAAAATGCGTCCACTTGACTGCCACAGTGGTCGTCGCCGCCCAGAGCCGCAGAAGGGCAAAGATCGTCGCATGTGTCACTCTCTCTAAAGCCCAAACCCTTGAATTCCCTTTCCCGCAGCCTTCCCGGCCACTCGTCAAGAAGCGTAGCACCCCCCAACCCACCCCGATGACCTCTCCAGTGGTAGAGGCGCTGAAGCGCGCCACCGAGGTCACGACGGAGCTGAAGAAGTTCGGCGGCGCAGTGCTCTCTGCCACCGACGACGTACCTCCGGGCGGCTTGGAGGGTATTTCCCTCCTGCAAGCCAAGTCGGCGACGCTCATGCGCTACAACTACAACCTCATCCGCCTGGCTCAGGCCCGTATTAAGGGCGAGCCAATCAAACCCTTCGCCGAGAAGCTCGTGCAGGACTGGGTGGCGCTGGAAAAGATACGCCCGCTGGAGCGCAGGCTGCGCAACCAGATTGACAAACTGCTCAAGACTGCGTCGCGGAAGAGCGCGGAGCCGCTGGACGACGCGGAGCGGCACCGCCCGGACCCGAGCGCGCTCGTCGTGAACTCGGACGAGGAAGGCAGCGAGGCGGAGAAGGAGGACAGTGTGTATCGTCCGCCGAGGCTGGCGGAGGTCGTATATGACGGCGGCGATAAAAAGGCGGCGAAGGAGAAGAAGGAGCGCGAGCGGGCGCGCGCGCGCGCCGTGCGCTCGGAGGGCGTGCGGGAAATGCTCGCAGAGGTCAAGGGGCTGCCTGAGGAGATTCGCGATGATGAGATGGGCGGCGCGATGAGGAGCGCCGCGGTGCAACGCTTAATGAAGGAGGACGAGAAGAGACGCCAGTTCGAGGAGGACAACTTCACCAGGCTCAATGTCACCAAGAAGGACAAGAAGAGGAGGAGGGACCTCGAACGCGCGACGGAGGGGCCGTCGATGGAGGGTGCGGATGAGTTCACAGGGCTGATGGCGGTCGCCGATCGCGTCATGGCGGGCAAAGGAAAGAAAGGGGCTGCGAATGCGGGGCGAGGGGGCGGTGATGTGGAGGAAGAGCAGTACAAGTTGCAGAAGCTTGACGAGATTACTGAGGCCATGGAAACGGGCAACAGAAGAGCATCTTCGCGATCTTCTAGCAAGCGTCGGAAGCGAAAGTGACGAAGTGGATCTGTGTAAAGTTAGAAACTGTATTGATGGGAAGTCTCTCCTTGCCGACTGCCTGCCAGGCACGAGCGAATATCACACACGCGAGCGCATAGTTCTACTCGCCTTTATCTCACAGACAAAGCAGCCCAGGCTCCCCCCGTACGCCCTGCGCCACGCAAGGTGCCGCCCCGGACAACAAGCGAAGGGTACCGTCGCAAGAGCCGTTGCATAACAGTTGGTGTCGGGAGCAAGACACGCATCTCTCTAGCCCTCGTGGCAGCCATATCTACTCTAACCACCCAAATCTCAACCTGTCCAACATTCCGCACGTTGAGGTCGCAAACGCCAGCCTCGACGCCCACCCACACCTGCACCCTGCCCCCCGACGGCAGCTCAACCGTCCCTCCCTCCAGTCGCATGCGCACCTCCCCCTCCTGCACGGCGGGCCCATACCGGGTACGCAGGACCACTGTAACAGTTTCCGATTCTCGCATCACGGCTGTGAGCGACGGAAAGGCGCGCTGCGCCCCGCATCTCACGGCGGCCACACCCGCCACAAGGCGCCTGTCCAAGCGGCGGCGCGCCAACGCGTCGCGCGGCACGCCCCGCGCAAGCACGCCGCGCAGCACGTCCACGAGGTGCGCCACGCCCGCCGCGCGGAGCGGCGGCGCGAGCGCCAGCTGCTGCAAGGCGCGCAGCGCGTCACGCACTGCGCGCTTCTCCGCGCAAGGCGCGAACAGGACCAGGCGCACGCGGCGGCGCAGCAGGCCGTGCCGCCGCTGCTGCCGCGCCGTGCACTCGGCGAGGAGCAGTCGCAGCGACGCGGGGAGGCTCGGGACCACGCGCGGGACGAGGCCGAGCAGGCGCGAGAGCAAGGCCAGGGAGCGGCTGTGGCGGAGGTGGTGCGCCTGGATGGTGCGCGTGAGACGTAGTATGGCGGAGAGGCGGCGGACGTCCGCCGTGCGCACGGCGAAGGACTGCGTTGAGATGAACGGCGGGACGGCCGCGGCTGGGATGGGCATTGGTGAGGAGAGTGCAGAAGCGCGTGAGGGAAGCTGAGGGAGGTGAGGAGGTGGGCGCGGGCGAGCAGGCTTGGCGCGGCGGCTTTCGCATCGGGTGGGCGTTTGCGCTTCAGTGACGCTCTCACAGATGGCTCGTTACGACATCGTGCCTCTTCCTCAATGGCCTCGCACGGATCCGTGGCCTGGCGCGAAGATGGCATTGTTCATGTGCGTGCAAACCATCTTGCTCGCCCTCTTACGACATCCTTGGTCGCACCCGGCAAGCAGCCACATCGCCTGCTTGCTATGTGTTGACTTGACATTCCGAGAACTGTTCTGACTCGTCGAATTATATTTCTTTTTGTGCGGGAGAGAGAGCCCTGCACGGAAGGACTACAAATATTAATTCCTACAAAAACATCATAACGCCAACCATCCAGCACAGCAACGCACCAGTTGTTCCCCCCCTCCGCCTCCGCTGCGGTCTCCACAAGCTCCGTCCCCATGAAGCTCCCCACGGGCACGCGGCCCACGCGTACAGCGCGCAAGCGCAAAGTAGCGTCGCGCGTGCGTCAGGTGGACGCGACAGCGCTGGCGGCGGCGCGGCGGCGGCGTCTGGACGCGCTAGAGAACGACAACCACGCGGCGGAGCAGGAGACTGCGGCGCTGGCGGGCGAGGACGAATACGACCCTGACGCGGACTCGGATGACGCGCTAGTGGGGGGGCGCGCGTCGAAGAAGCGCGTAGCGAAGCGTGCGCGCAGCTCGCGCGGCGCTCGCGGCGCGCGCGGCGCCCCGGCCCGGTCCGCCAAGCCCAAGAGGAACGGCAAGCGCAACATACAGCGCTGGAATAAGACCCTCGCACAGGCGCTCGAGGAGGAGACCCCCGCCAGCAGGCCCGGCGGCATGGTGGCGTATGACGAGATTGAGGCGCGGCGCAGTCAAAGGCCTAGCAGGCCGTTTTGTTCCGTGTGCGGGTTTCGAGCGGCGTATACCTGTACAAGGTGCTTGGTTAGGTTTTGCTCGGTGCCGTGCGGGAACTTGCATAATGAGACAAGGTGCCTGAAGTTTACCGCGTAGAATATCAAGTGCCGAAGTGTGAAAGGTGCTGCTCATTGGGGTGACAAATATAGGATTGGGAAGGCCGAAAGAGCCGACCCGAGCCATGAATTTATTCTCCTGCCGTCATAGCGGGCCGCGAAGCACGCGGACTACCCTAACCTAACCGACTACGACGGCCGACGCGAGCCCAAACACAAAGCAATAGAGTGGGATATAAGACAATACATAACATAGAGGGGAGGGGGGGGGGGGGGGACGATTTCGCAAGTCAGAATAAATACGTAAGCAGACGTGTGCACAGCCCCAACAGAAGCGACTAGAAAGCGACAAGGCGCGCGCTTGCCTCTCCCACCACCCAACGACCCCGGCAGTCCAGTCCTACTTGCCCGCGCCGCGCGACAGCGAGGGTAATGTCTTGGCGCGATTGAAGGCGTCGGCAAAGTTGGCAGCGGCGATAGCGAGGGCTCTCTCATGCTGGAGCGCCAGGCTCCTGCTCCACTTTGCCATGTTCTTCGCCGTGAGCTCCGTCATGACATCCGACTCGGTCCTGAGCTCTGTGGATGTGCGCATCCAGACGGGCTTGGCGGCCTCTGCCAGGGCCTCGTAGTAGCTGCGCTTCTCGTCGCTCTCTGCCATATCGGCGTTCCTCTTGTACTTCAAGTACTGCCCCTTCTGGTCGATATACCTCCTCCGCAGCGGGACGATCTTGCGGTTGTACCGCTCCTCGAAGCTGCGCTGCAGGTCGTTGATAGGGGTGCTGAGGGCGACGGAGAGCTTGATGGTGGCGTCCGAGTGGCACGCCAGGCCCCTGCCGAGGGCCTTCTGGGCCTCGCGGGCGTCGATGGGGAGGTAGTTGGAGAAGTGGTCCGGGGCCGGGCGGCTCTTGTGCGGCTCGGCCACGGCGAGGTCGTCGTACTCGTCGGGGTGTTGCGAGGCGTCGTCGGAGGTTGCCGGGTGCATGACGTCCGTGAGAGCGTCGCCGAGTGCGCGCTCCGAGCTTGCCGTGGCGACCAGCATGTCCTTGTGGTCGTTGGCGGCGTGCGTTAGGTCGCGGAGAGAGAGGCGGACTTCTTCTAGGGCGTGGATCGAGTGGCCGAGCGGGCGGTCCTCGTAGTACAGGTCAGGAGTCTCGTCCGGGGGCGGGGCGGCGCCGAGAAGCTTGGAGGAGAGGGCGGGCGGGAGGAGGGCTGCGCCCGAGGCGAAAGTCGGCTGGTCGGTGGCGGGGTGCATGTGCGAGGCGCGGTCTTCCGGTCGGCGGAAGACGTTGCCGATAGACTTGAAGAGAGCCATTGGGAAGGATGCCTGGAGATCAGGGAGGGGGATGTGAGTGGGGTAGATAGAGGGGAGGGGGCGGGGGTAGGAGCGGGGGGTGGGGGTGGGGGGAGGGCGACGGGGGAATGGGCGAAGGGGGGAGGAGATGGTTTTCTTTATCTCAGGCGGGAGGGGGGGGGAGGAGCATATGGGGGACGTGGGGGACGTGGGGGAGTTGTGAAACGGCTTTGTGGGATTGTGCCGTTGGCGGACGGGGCGAAACGGACGGATTTGAAAACAGAGCGGATCTGGGCGATGGGATTTCCGCCACGTGTATTTCGTGTGGCGACGCGGTTGGGCGTTTCCGCAGACACGGACGGTAACCGAAAGGAGCGCTTCTGACGTCAGCCTGAGAGTCTGTGACTGGCGCATCGCGGCCCACTTACACTTCCGCCACCGATTCCACGCGTCTACCGCCGCCCACCGCCGCGCACGTCATCACGGCAGCTCGCCGCCTTGCATCCAGTTTCTACGCACGCAGCAAAGCAAAGCAACATCTCGTCAGCAACGTCTCGTCAGCAACGTCTCCTCAGCACAGGACCGTCCCGCTCCGCTCGCGCTCGCGCGCGCGCGCGCGCCGCAACGCACCGGATCTCGGCGACCTCATGCCCGACGGCGCGCTCCTCATCGACGGCGAGCAGCAGCACTTTGCCCGGCGGCGCCTCGTGCACGCTGCGCGCGCTTTTCACCGTTGCCGCGAACACGCATTTCCCGCACAGCTCTGCGGTTAGAAGCCAGCCCCACCCGCGTAGCCCCGCCCAGCCCTCTTCCTTTCTCTCTCTCTCTCTGTCTCACACACACACACACACGTACCTCTCCTGCAGCGCGCGGAAGCGGCGCCTGGCGCGCGCGCCGTCGACGACGGCGGCGACGAGGCAGCAGCCGAGCCTGGCGGCCGCGGCGCGCACGCGGGCCTCGGCGGCATCGCCGCCCGAGCGCAGGTCCACCGTGAGCACGCCCAGCGCCCCGCCGCAGCGCACGCGCGGGAAGACGTAGTCGGCCGGCAGCGCGCGCGAGTCTGCGCGGGGGTGCGTTAGCGGCGGGACCCGCTGGCGGGGGGGGGGGGAGGGGGCGCCGCCTGCATCGGCCCCGCGTCCCCTCCCGCTGTGCCCGCCCCC
>NW_005179163.1:102992-107934 GCF_000350225.1 Chondrus crispus
GACGCCCTCTAAAGGCGTCGCCCGCGGGGGTGAGGTTGACGGTTGGCGAGCGGCGGTGCGCTCCGCGTGTTTCGCTTCGCGTGTTTTTCTTCAGCGGCTTCGTTTCGGGAAGCCAAGGGCACGGGCAGCAGAGTGGGGAGCACACTGTTCTCCCAAACCTGCAATACGTCAATATCTTCATTCATACAAAACGCGCGCCCTCCAAAGGCCGTCGCCCCGCGCCCGCAGCCGCCAAGCGGTCAAAAAGTGCAAACGTGCAGCGGCAGGGGCTCAGTAAACGGCCGCCTTTCCGATGCGTCTCGCGTCACTAGCGGCATAAATGAGGCTATCGGCGCCCTTCTTGCGGAGCTGCCTGGGATTGAGCAGAGCGGCCGGTGCGACGATAGCCTGCACGGCGCCGTGCACGGCGGGGCCGCTGACCCGATGTCCGGTGTCCTGGAGCGCCTTGCAGACGCTCTCCCAGTACTTCCACGCCTCCTTGCGCGAGACCCCGTTGCCGCCGGAGGGGCGTTGCAGCGCGTGCGTCTGCTCGCACGTCGTGCCGTTGGCGCCCTCCAGCGACACCTCGTTGGGCACCAGCTGGTGGTGCACACGCGGCGCAGAGATCGCGTCCGCGAGCCAGTCCCCAAAGTCCACCACGTTGAGCATCGTTTGCAGCACCCCGCTCACGGCTTTCGGGCCCCCGGACCCGCCCAACACCATGTACACGCGCCCGTTCCTCAACACGATCGTCGGCGACATGGACGAGATCGGTCGCTTGCCGCCTTCTACACCGTTTTCCTTCGAAGGGTACATCCCGTACGCGTTGCTGCGCGACGCCGACGTCGTGAACGAGTCCATCTGGTCGTTCAGCAAAATTCCGCTTCGGACTGACATCACCCCAGACCCGAATGGCAGGTTGATCGTCGACGTCACTGCAACCCCAGTCCCATTACTGTCCAGAATACTCACATGCGATGTCCCGTCCTCCAGTCGAGACATTGTGATTTTGTCAGAATAATGTTTCGGTCCAAACGTCCGGTCGTCTTTGATCCGGAACACACGTTTGAGCGCTTCACGACGATTTAACATCGACCACACTTGTCTCTCGGCCCCAGTGACAAACCCAGGGTCACCGAGACCCATGCGAGCCCCGAAAACCCATTTCAACGTTTCCGTCAGCAGTTTGTACGTCACGCTGTTTCGCCCTTTCCGTCGAAAGTTCAACTCCCGTACCATGTTGAGCGCCATAGCAATACTCACGCCTCCGGCGCTCGGCAGTGGAGCCCCGATCACTTCAAACCCATGATACTTTGACCGAATGGGATGCCGAACAATTGCCCGATATTGCTCAATGTCTTCAGTCGTCATTATTCCCCCCGCCTCTCGGATTTCCTCGGCAAGGGATGCTGCCAAGTCTTGATATACAGCATCAGATCCCTTCCTAGCCACGCTTTTGAGAGTCTTCACGAGCGCTGCATTCACCATCTCGTCACCTTCTTCAAGAAGTTTCACTGTATACGTTGCATTTCCATCCTCCGCCGGCGTGGCACCTTGCGCGGAAACCCCATGATTGTCCTTGTCATTAGCGTCAGTAACTACAGAGTCGTCATTAAGAGTCTCGACGACGCCTCGCGCTGCGCTCCTTTCAAGCAAATCATCACCATCTCCAGCTTGCCTGCGTACGCCCGGAAGCTCTACCGAAGCGGCAGCATCCTGCTCGCTCTTTGCCTTTTTGGTCAGCACTTTCTTAGTAAAGATCTTGGTCAAAGATGGTGACGCCAAAATGGTCTCATTCATTTGCTGCAACTTGACGGCCAGAAACTTGCCAACCTTTGCGTTTTCCGCAATTTCGATCGTCGGCTCGACTACCTGCTTCCACTTGAGCACCCCCCACTGCTGATGCGCGTCATACAATCCTCTCAGCTCCCCGGGCACAGCAATGGACAAGCCTCCAAACTTTGCGTGCGTTGCGTTCTTCTTAAACAGGACCATCTTCGCGGCCGCGGGGGCCACCTCACGTGCGTCGTAAAACGAAGACACCGCCGTGGGCATGTGATGTATCAGAATGAAAGCGCCGCCGCCCAAGCCGGATGCGAACGGGGCTAGAATGCCCTGGCACAGCACGGTCGACACCATGGCGTCGACGGCATTGCCGTGCATCTCCTGCAGCACCCTGACGCCGAGCTCGCTGCACAGCGGGTGGTCGGCGGCGACAGCGCCGCGCTTCCCGGAGAGCATGGACGCGGCCTCGTCCAAGCCGGGCGCGGTGCCCGGCGCCGTGGGCGCGCGCGGCGCGACGAAGGAAAGGATGGCGGGGACCGAGAAGACGAAGACGAAGAGCGAGACGAAGGCGCACAGCGTGGCGAGCTGGGTGAACGCGATGTGCGGGTCGCGCTCGACGGACCAGCGGGCGGGCACGCGGCGCCACGCGCGGCAGAAGCGCTCGAACAGCGTCCGATCGTCCGGCGCCAAGCGCGGGGACGAGAGCAGCGACGAGCGCGGCGATGAGCGCGGCGAGACGCCCGCCACTAGCCCGTGCGAGTCCAGGTCGGCGTCGTCCGCAGAGGCCGCGCGCGTGAGCGGGAGCGTGACGTGGTCGTCCTGGAACGCGGCTGACATGGCGGGAGCGGGCGGGGACGGATCGCGCGGCGATGTTCCATCTTCGGCGCGCTTGGACGGCGCGGAGGCGGAGGCGGAGGCGGAGGCGGAGGCGGAGGTGGGGGTGGGGAAGGGGCAGGTGGGCGAGGGCAGAGAGGAGGGCGACGGCAACACGGCGGAAAGGTTGTGCCTGGGATTGGTGCGCTGTTGGAAAATTGATTGCTCGATTAGTGTTAGTTGCGGGACCGGCAGCAATTCCAGAGGCGCTGGTGCCAGTGGCGCTGGTGCCAGCTCATGCCGGCCATACTGTAACGGAGGAGTGGCGGTGGGATACACGTGTACGGATAAGACGCCGTACAGGGGTACAGAGGTCCTAGAGTACCTTGAGTTCGCACGAGGAGCTGCATGATCTCACTCCAATCATGTGTGTTTCCTGATCCTATGTCCCGACATCGCCCCTTCACCAATATCCAGTCGTGATGCAGTCCAACAACTGCAATGCTGCACGTAACGCCCTCGCACACACTCTTGAGTCGCTCGTTTTCGAGACAAAGACCACACTCAAAGAGTACCGCTTAAGAAAACACAAGGCTCGTCCAAGCAGGACATCCCACTTGCAAAACATGTCCGTGTAAATCATGTCCGTACACACTGGCCCCTCGCCTCGCCCAAGTCTCGGGCCCTCATGTACTTACGCCATACGGTATATCTTGTGGCATCTCTTGTGGCATCAAAGAATCAAAGTTTTGGTCGCGCTTGAGGCGCATACGAGTGTGTTTCCTTCAAAACCCTGACAAAAATACCTCTTTTCTTCCTGCAAATTGCATACGCATACAAAAACTGTTATTGTGACTATTGCCATCTCGTGACATTATCATCCGTACGTACAACAGCTATCAGCGAGCGAAGGAGATGTTACCGGCAACCTGCTACTCACGCTCTCCGTACTATCGGCGAGGGTCGCTTGCAATTCTGCGACGCCCATTGCAAATAGAATCATTGAATCTAGCACAGCACGGCACATGTTCCATTTTTTCTCCCTCCTCAATAAATTTTTTTCTCTACTCAGCAACTTTCTCACGCTTCTACACTGTCGACAGTCAATGAGATAGCACAACAGCTGCCCGTAATCCAGCCCGAAGAAGCTTTCTGATCGTCTTATTCACACAATGCCTCGATTCGCCTGTCGAGACCGATGTCGCTTCGTCCAAAAACCATGATCACCAGAGTCTTTCATCAGGCACCTGCCAATCACAAGTCGATGAATAGTCCGCTCTCGACCCAAGTATTGAATCGTGTCGTTCCAGCAACTTCAGCCGTGTTTTGAATTGCATCTCGAGTTGCACGTAGTCTCCCGAGAGCAATTTCGCTGCAATCGCCCGCGAAATAACGTACGGATGCTGAGAAGCGACTCCGACGATATGCTCTCTCAGGTCGTGTAGGCCCTTCCGCACTGAATCCATGAGATTAAAGGGCAAGCGTCAAAACGTGGCGTCGTAAATCGAAAGCGGGCGTTGCAGTTTCCAACTTCTCCTTGCCTCCTTCGGCAGCACCCTAACGCCTCAGCGATCATAGAAACACGTGTGATCCCTAGACTCCCTGTTGACAACACATTTCGAAAATGAACTGCTCTAATATTGGTGCCAATGAAATAACAGTCAATGTCGAACAAAAGGCTTACGAAACCCTACGATACAGGTTCCATACTGTCTGTATCTGCAGCTTCTTTCACATTACGTTCAATGTCTAGACTCATAGCCTTATTGCGGTGTAATCCTATCAAAAGGCGGTGATGCACGACCGACAACCTGCAACCAGTAAGGCGAATGCCGCGACCAGGCCAGCGGCAGGCACGAGCCTTCCGCCGCGCGGGGCGCGGGGGGGAATAACGGTATGGCGTGAGGTGAAAAACGGGAAGATTCCACACTGGCAGAAACGCATGGGCCCAAGTGGACCATTCCGCCATTCTCAGCAGCTGTTCTTTTTCTTTGTTGTCGCACTTATTCTGCACATGAATCTCTCGCGAAAGGTGCCCCCAATTCGAATTCCACCGCAGTGTGGATTGGCCACTTGGAAATGCGCCGCTAGAACCTAAGCGCCGAGCCTCGGAGCCCGTGCAGTTTGCAGGGTGCGGCGAAACAGGGCGGCGGCGGCCGAGGCGGCCGCTATGGCAAGCAGCACTGTAAGGCAAACGAGTAGAGCGAGGCGTCTGCTTGGCGTCTGCTTAGCGTCGGCGACCTGATGCAGCGCCTTTCGGATTCCAAACGCTCGCAGGGTCAGCTGACTGCCGCGTCGACCGAACGCCTCCACGAAACGGCGGAATGTTTGGCCAGCGGGCCAATGTCTGCCACCAAGGCCTACG
>NW_005179163.1:108620-114776 GCF_000350225.1 Chondrus crispus
GATACTCTCCCACTGTCCCCCCGCTGTAGGGTTCTCTTCGCCCCCTCCCTTCCACAAACATAAACCTCCACAATTCCTGTCTGCCCTCCCACAACCCCCTCCCCTAACCTCCCCCCCCCCTCCACGCACCCTCCCACCCCGACACTGTCTTCCCCGCCCTTCGAAGTCCCACACAAAAAACCTTCCCGCCCACCACCCACCCAACCCCTGCCTCGTTTTTATTATCTGTGGTTTTCCGCCCGCTCCATCTCTCTGCTCACTCTTCCCTCTCGTTCACCTCGCCCCTTGCGTCCTTCTATCCGTTACCTCTCCTGCCCTTCGTCTACGTCCCTCTTCCCCCCATTCCCTAACTCGTTGGTCCGTCCTACAACCTCAATCCCAACCGCTGCACTTGGTCCGTCACCTCCGAAGCCAATGGAATGCTTCCTCTCTAAAGATGCCTACTCGCAGTCCTTTTCGCCCGACCCGCATCGTATATCTCGACCCCTCTCCACCTTCTCCTCCTCGTCCACAAACTCTCCGAGATCCTCGGGTTCCTCGGGTTCGGACCTCATCAGAATAGTTACGGAGCAGCGAGCAAAAATCGGCAAGCTCGAGGAGGACAAGGTCCTGCTGCACGCCAAAAACCTCTCCCTTCGCACCAAACTCGCCGATGCGAAGAGAAAAACCCGCCAGCTCGAGCAAGAAGTCGCCCATACCTCGGACCATTTCTTCCGCGAAAGCGACAAAAGGGAGGCCGCTGACGACAGGCTTTCTACCCTCAACAAACAAAACTCCGCCCTGCTCTGTCAGAACGACGCCCTCAAGCAGGAAAACGACGACTTGCTCGACAAGCTCGCCGAATTGCGTCAGAACTTCGTCCTGTATCACGGCTTGAGCGCGTGCGACCCCTTGCAAGTCGAGGATATTGTCACCCGCCTGCAGGCCGTCAGTTTGCGCGACAAGATCTTCCCAAAACAACCCAATTATACCACCGTCTTCACACCAAAGATTCCTATGACCCCAATTCGCGCTTTGGAAACGAGCGCCTATTTGGGGGTAGGCCCTACCCGCACCCTGGCTATTATGAGTCCTGCTTTTGCTTCTATGGTCAACGACACTGCTCGCCTTGAAGTCAACGTTGTCATCAACGAACCGTTTGTACCTGTTCACACCTCCGAGCTCCCAATTACTATCATGTATCTTGGCTTTTTGTATCCCGACGGAACGAGCTTACCGTACATCCCGATCAGAGACGTCGTAATCCAGTACCGCCAGTCAGTGGGGAAGCAAAGCCAAATCAAGAACAAGGAGAGATCCTGTTACGTAACTTATGGACACGATTTTGTCTATCTTTCTATGCCGAGGCCTGTGTATGAGCGTTTGGTGAGAGCGGCACGAAAGGCTTTTCATTCGAGGTTCCACCCTGATCGCAAGTGGAACACAGAGGTGGACTATGACGGTGACCGCGTTTGGGTGTATGCCGGCATGAAGCCGGGAGCGAAAGTGCAAGGCCTAGCTGATGGGAAGATGGGAGAGAGAGGCGTGAGGGATGCGTTGAGGTTGTCAGGCACTGACCTCGAGGGAAACGCTATGATGTACATGAGATTCAGCTTTCCGCACAATCAGGACTCGGAGCCGTCGCTGTGCTTCCGATTTCACAAGCTTTCGATGGAGAGAGAAATCAAGTCGTCACGTGCGTTCAGTCCCTTTATGTTACCGAAGCGAATGATGGGCAGTCAGGACGGAACGGAAGAGAGACTGCCAAGGACTAATGGCGGGCTTTTGAATATTGAGCAAAGCTTTCAGCAGTCGTCAAGGTTTGCTTTTCGAAAGCTGCTAGCATGCTCTGGTGGGCTTTGTGATATCAGGATGGGAAGAAGTGATGCAGAGCCTTCTGTATTGTAAGCGGAGGATGGGATGCTCAGGGGAAGATTCTGGGATGGGGGGGGGGGGTCGTTGTCGAAAACTGTACTGTATTTTCCGATATCTTTACAATATGCGGCTGAAGCGCGCGGGGCGCTTTGTCCTTTAACGGAATCTCGGGGCGCTTGCGTAAAGGAATGTACACGCTTGTGGTTGAGAGAGGCAGTGCTGCGCTGGTGATGTCAAACATAGTTGTTGATGGGGAGCAGGTTTTTAGTGAAGGTTTTGTTTCAGGCAGGACAGTTTGTTTTACTGATAAGTCCTGACTGTAGTTTCGTGCCTTCCACATTTGATTGAGTGAGAGTTGTTGTCTCTATTGATTGCCGTTCCTGTGGACGTTCCTGTGGACGTTCCTGTGGACATTTTGATCAGTTGATCGTTCCGACGTCGTGAGTCGTCGAGGGGAGCCAGGAGGGGAGCCGGGAGGGGAGCCGGGAGGGGTGGCGGCAAAGTGGCGCAAGCGACCTTGCTTACCGCCTTCATACATCCATGGCAAAGTAGAGAAAACTATGGCAGGGCATGTTTTGCGCAAGGGCCGTGAAGGCTGTGGCTCGTTTTGGGGAAGGGAGAGGGGGAAGTTCTGTACAGGGTAGGGATACTCTTGTCGACTGTACAGAAGTACAGCTGAACAGCGTAACGGATTGGTGAAACACAAAGCAGGTACAGATCTCCCAAGACTTGCGTCTGTTGATGAACCAATGAAAGTGATGTGTGGGGAAATGTTCTGATCTTGTATATTGATTGCTTGCCACTCTGATCTACGCTCGGATCGTGCACAGCCCACGTTGACTGGCTTAACGGGTATTTGCGTTCGACACCACGTGGGGAGATTTGATTGCCGGAGTTGCCCATTGCTATTAATTGGTTAGCGACCGTCCTTCCCACCACACGCCAATAATTTTCCCAAAATATCGTGATGCAACGCCCCCGCTACCCCCCTCTCGTTCACCCTCATTCACGTCTGCAGCAATGCCTCATGCGTAAATCTCTCACATGCCTTCTTGCGCTTACAGTACTCTTAAACTCGGCACCTCTTCAAATCACGCTCGCATCTACCGTAAAGCTTTACATACTGTACATACAGTATGGAGTCCATACTATGGACCGTGCACAGCCGTCAGCCAGGGCCCTCTGATAGCCGCAGGATACTGTAACGGCATCCTGTATCCGCACCGGCACAGTACTGTAAACTAGCATTCTCAGCCAACACTTGCGCAACCTAAATCGTGCCGTCCGGACGGAATTAGCTTCTTTTCAAAACTTTCTGTTTTCAGTCTGCATTGCTTTTGTCATCCGCGCGTCTGGACAAACTTACAGTACCTGAGAGGCGTGTACCGTGCACCTTCTGCACCCCCACCGTCGTCCCCGAACGGAAAACAGTTATGCTGTTCGCCCGTTCGAGAAGACATAGATTGCGTACAATGCGCACTTGTACAACACATCTCCAGTCTCCGAATGCCGTTCAGAAGGTACGAGAAACAGGGACAGCGCCGCCAATAACAACCTCTGTAGTACAGAGGTTGTTATTGTACAGAGTCTGTACTACGGAGAGCCAGGGCAGGCTGTCGTAATGCCACTGCTGTAAGACTCGTTTCTTACAGTCGTGACCGTCAACTGCCCGTTATCACCGAAACCTGCAAGTGTAAAGATAAAGTGTAAAGTCTACAGTGTGCCTTCTCTCATATGGGAGCGCCACGTGTAATGTACCGTCACCGAAATGCTCTCGTTGGAAAACCAAAGAATTTTGGAATCTATTTAAAACCTGTCCACTTTTCACTTGATCGCCCACTGCCTTTCTCCTTCCCCAACCGAAACTGCTCGTCAATCCCACTACCCAAACGGCCATGCCCAAAATTGGCGCCAAAACCGAGCCCCACGTCCACCCGCCAACCTCTCGTCTTCCCTCCGCCCCACCCTCTCGCACTTCTCCGCCCGCGATGCCCGCACCCCCGCATCCCCGCTTCCCGCTATGCCCGCCAACTCTCTCGAGCGCCCGGTCGCGCAGCTGCAGCCTTTGCTCGACCCGCCGCCTCCGTGGGGCTTCGTGGCGCGCCACCTCGTCGCCCTGCTCGCCGCCTACTCCACGGGCCTCTCGTTCCAGGTCGCGGCCGACGAGGTCTCGGCCGCGTGGGCGAGGCACCGCCGCGCGCGCGCCGCGCGCCCGCGCCTCCTCACCGCCACCGTCACGCACGTCGCGCCCGGCCCGCCCGAGGTCTGGCTCGTCCGCACCGCGGGCGCCGCCGACATCGCCGTCTACGCCCACTCCAACTACTTGGGCGTCGTCGCCCCGCGCGCCGTCGTCGCGCTCGACGCGCGCTGCGTCGTCGTCGCCCCACGCGCCCCGCGCGGCGCCGCCGTCGCCGACCACGTCCGCCTCGCGCGGGCCGCGTTCCGAGACGCCGGCGAGGCGGCCGCGCGCGCGGCGGCGACGCCGGAGCGCAAGGCGAGGGGACGCGCGTCGGAAAGCCCGGTCGACGTCGTCAAGTTTGGCGCGAAGAGCGCGCGCGCGCAGACGGCGGCCACGCCGTCGCAGGAGTTTGACGCGCAAGTGCCCGGCGGCGCCGTGACGCAGGTGGTGATGCCGACGCCGCACGTGTTTTTCGACCTCGACTCGATGGGGCCCGGCGCGCTCGGCCTCGACGAGCCGCCGGAGGCGTTCTCGTTGCAGCGCGTGTGGAATGAGCGCGCGCTCACGCCGCGGTGGGTGTACGCGGTCGTCGCGCAGGTCAAGCGGGAAGAGGATAATGTGGTCGTTCGCCTCCACGATTTTACGGACGCGGAGGACGCCGACCAACCGTCGGTCCTGTGCACGCTGCCAAAGGAGCTTGGCTCGCTTGCGGAATTGCTCGAGCCCGGGTACCACGTTCTTTTCGGTAACCTCGCGGTCGAGCCGAACGGCAACTCGTTTAACCTCGCGTGTACGGCACTGACTACCTGCTATTATTCCAAGAAAACGTGCACGGGGCCCTCAGACACTGTGGACAAAGGCGTGATGCGAGATATCACCAACATTAGTGGGAGAGAAGGAAAGCGTCGCCGCACTGATGCTGTTCTTTCACAAGCTGGTTCTGTAGTTTCTACAAGACAGGTGAGCGGTCTTGCTAGTCCACAAGCGCAGGAAGAGTTTGTGTGCCACGCACGCGTGGTAGCAGCGACGAAGAAGCAAGGTGACATTTCAGCAACTTTAACTTGCGAGGATGGTGTAACGGTGACAGTTGCAGGACCAAGACTGATACAACAAGCAATGAGAGTGAGTGTCGGTGACGAGATTCTTTTTCAGGAAATGAAATTTGGGCCGAAGGGTGTTCCCATAGATGGGATGGAGGGGTGCGGATGGGTTGCAGGTTGTATGGACAACCTATCGACTATGACGGGAGTTCTCTTCTCCCCTATCGTGCGACAACTTGAGCCACTGAGAGTTTGCTATTCCAAGCGTGCAGGGACAGTGTGCTCTTCCGTACGGACAGCGCATGCCCTAATTGGCATTCACGGAGCGGGACCAAGAACAGAGCAAAACAAAGTTGTGCTGTCGGTTTCTGACTGCAAGAATACAGTAACCTCTTCGCTGACACAAGCAATCGCCTCTGGTAACACTGCACGTGATACCGGACTACAAGGACACGAAGATAAGGAATCGGACGGGAAGAATAGGCGTTGGCAAATTGCAGTACGCGATAATTGCTTGGACGCATTGTTCTGGTCGCAGAGTGAAGAATCAGTCAGCGAAGGCGAAAAAATAGAAAGGGTGGTTGACATGTTGCCGAGGCTAAAAGCGAAGCTCTGGTTGGTGACATTGATTGTTTACGCGGACAAGGAAGCGCGGCTACCAGAGGTTAGCGCATGCGTTCCGTGCCAACGCGCTACGCAGTTGGCGTATCCATGAGGAAGACTGTGGAATGAGAGGGGCAAGATTCTCGGAGAGCGAGGTGTACGCGTAGTGGCTACCGACCAAGAATGGTTGCACATGAGCGTGATTGGACACAAGGCGAAAGATGTAAAGGAAGTTTTGGGAGGTGGTTCTGGCAAGGAAAAGTGTGCGAGTCGTCGATTATAGGGCTGCGGATATGAACGGCAAAGCGGTTGACAAGGGCGACAGTGCGGAGGGGAGACGGGTGGTCTCTCGACAGGCAGCATGCAGATACCACTTAGTATTATGCCCTTTTCGGTTTGTTTGCGAAACAGTGAGGTGTCGGATTGCATTTCCACATATCCATGGTTTTGAGATAAATGGGGAGCACTGTGCTGTACGTG
>NW_005179163.1:114876-130942 GCF_000350225.1 Chondrus crispus
TTGGTACTGCCTGTCGAGACCACCCGTCCCTAGCAATACGGTGCTACAGTACCCTTGGTACTGTAGCACCCTATTGTTATTAAGTGCTACAGTACCCTTGGTACTGTAGCACCCTATTGTTATTAATGTATCAAAATGCAAATATACCGCACCATCCACTCCGTACGGCAGCTCACCTGCAAAACTGCCACACTATGAAACCTGCGTTTGTGAAACAGGGTACAGTACCCTTGGTACTGTACCCTGTTTCACAAACAGATTACTGTACTGGGTATGAGAGTGATGGAGCGGACAGTTGCGGCGGTGATTGGCGGCGGTGATTGGCGGCCGCGGCGGTAGCGGTAGCGGTGGCGGTACTGTACTCGTCGACAGTGGTACAGTACTCGTCAACAGTAGATGGATGCCGCCAGTCAGTCAGTGTTGTGAAAACACTTGAGATCACAGGGTACAGAATGATAGAGGCAGCATATCCTAATGCGTTGTTAGGCGGGTCTTAGCTCTGTTGTAAATAAAGATGCGTTGTTACGCATACGGTAGATTTCACGTTGCACTGTACAAGGGTACAGTTCCGCACGGTGCTCATGTCTGTATGATATGCTTATTTCACATTGAACCCGATATGCAGTTGAGGAATATTCCACAGACATTGCTTTTTGGTAAAAATTTGTAAGCTACGGAGTACGTCGCTCGACTTTTTATCCGTTTACGGAGAATGATCCTTATCGGGAGGGTTCACTGTAATACTGTACTTGTCCAGCACACATATGCACTCCTCACACGGCAGTCCATGGCCGGGAAGGGAGCGGCCAAACTTTTGTTGCTGTCGAACGGCCCATTTACAGCACGCCAGTGTCGCGCCCTGTACAGTACGAGCCGCCAGATCCGGGGGCCACAGCGCGACAGTGAATTGCCACCCCCATGCGGGCACCTTCGGCCCCAGCGGCGGGGTCCAGCGGGGCTTGGCGCGCCCCGCGCGCAGCGAGCGAGAAACCGCCGGGTAGTAACCTGCGCGCCGCCTCCTCGCCCTTCCCGCGCGGGCGCGGCGGCCGTCTACCCGTCTCTCATTGGCCCCTCTCTCCGGGCGGGCCGCGCGCCGCCCCCGCGTCGGCCGCCCTGCGCGCGGGTGCCACGTGGCCGCGCGCGCGCGCCCGGGTAGCCGCCGCCGTTGACTGCGCCACGCTTGACTGACGCATCGCCCCGCCGCGCGCGACACGTACCGCACACACCCCACCACGGCTACCGCAGGCTACCCGCCCGCCCGCAACACACCCACACACCCCCCTTCACTGACCACCGCGGGTCGCCGCTGCCGCGCCCGCGCGCCGCACGGACAGAAACACTACACTCACACACACACTCACACACACACTCACACACGGCTCTCAGTCCAGTCAGTCCACTGCCGTCCCCTGCACGGAACGCAGAAGACCCGTAGCGTATACGGTACCCCCGCCGCACAGCACACGCTCCTGCCGGTGCGGAGACTCGTGCAACCGCTTCCCCCCCCCCCCCCGCCGTGGTAACGAACGCCGCCCCCTCACCGCGCACCGGCCCGCAACTCACGACATCCCCCGCTGCCCCCGTCCCGCACGTGCGCCGCTCCGGATCCCGCCCCGCCTCTCCCCCACGCACCCCCCCGAAGCCATGGCGACCGCGACCGCGCAGTTCAACGTGTCCGCCATCGGGTGCCCGGACGACAACACCACGGCCATCATCCGCAACTACTTCAACGTCACGGAGTACCGCTGCTTGACCAGATTCTTCGGCAGCCCGCCGCTGTCGACGGGCGTCGGCTACGCCGTCGTCCTGGCCTTCGGCCTGGCCTTCGGCATCGCCACCGTCGCCCTGGTCTACGCCGATCAGTACTTCTTCCGCCGCACCATGAGCTCGGAGTACTTCAACACGGCCGGCCGCTCCGTGCGCACGGGCCTCACGGCCGCCGTCATCGTCTCGCAGTGGACCTGGGCCGCCACCTTGCTGCAGAGCTCCAACGTCGCCTTCCAGTACGGCGTCTCCGGCCCGCTGTGGTACGCCGTCGGCGCCTCCGTCCAGGTCGTCCTCTTCTCCATGATGGCCGTCCTCGTCAAGCTCCGCGCCCCGACCGCCCACACCTTTCTCGAGATCGTCCGCGCGCGCTGGGGCACCGTCGCACACATCATCTTCATGGTCTTCGCCCTGCTCACCAACGTCATCGTCACCAGCCTGCTAATCCTGGGCGCAAGCGATACCGTCCAGGCCCTCACCGGCGTCGACGTCGATATTGCGAGCGTCCTCATCCCGCTCGGCGTCATTATGTACACCCTGGCCGGCGGCCTCAAGGCCACCTTCGTCGCCAGCTATTTTAACACCGCCATTATTCTCATTTCCCTCGTCATTTTCCTCTTCAAGGTCTACGTCACGTCCGAGGAATTGGGCTCTCCGGACAAGGTCTACGATTTGCTGGAGCAAGTCGCCACGGTCGAGCCCGTACCCAACAACCGCGACGGCTCGTACCTCACCCTGTTTTCTCGCAACGGCTTCTTTTTTGGCCTGGTCAACCTCGTCGGCAATTTCGGTACCGTCTTCATCGACCAGTCCTATTGGCAATCGGCCATTGCCGCCACCCCGTCTGCGTCCTGGAAGGGCTACTTGCTCGGCGGCCTCTGTTGGTTTGCCATCCCCTTTTCCCTGGCCACCTCGCTGGGGCTCGCCGCCGTCGCTCGCTCCCTGCCCATCACCGACGCGGAGGCGGACAAGGGCCTCGTCCCGCCCGCCGCCGCGAAGGATCTCATGGGCAACGGCGGCGCCTCGCTCATCCTCGTCATGCTCTTCATGGCCGTCACTTCCTCGGGTGCCTCGGAGCAGATTGCTGTCTCCTCGCTCATCGCATATGACGTCTATCGCACCTATATCAACCCAAACTGCTCGGGCCGCCGTATTATTTTCATCTCGCGCATTGTTATTCTTACGTTTGGACTCTTTATGGGCGTTTTTGGAATTGCCCTCCATCACATCGGCGTCAACTTGAACTTTTTGTATTTGGCCATGGGAGTTTTCATCGGACCGGCTGTCGTCCCGGTTGCCTACTCTATTTGTTGGGGGCGTGCATCGGCCCGTGGTGCCATTTGTGGAGCCCTTATCGGTCTGGTGTGTGGCCTCTCGGTCTGGTTTGGCTATGGTTCGACTTTTGACGGAGGCATTACGATTGTCAATCTCAATCAAAATGAGGTCATGCTTGCGGGTAACCTCGCGTCCATTGTGTCTTCCGGTGTAATTTGCACCGTCCTGAGTTTGCTCTCTCCCGACGACTGCGATTGGAGTACGACTCGCGCTATTGCGCTTATCGAGGACGATCCAAACGCGCACATCCCGTTCGAGACAGAGGAGTCTCTGGAGCGTGCGCTCAAGCGCATCGGTGTGTCCGGCATTGTCATCACGATTGTGCTCGTCTTGTGTTGGCCAGCACTGACGCTTCCTGTCGGCGTATTTTCAAAGGGCTACTTCAAGTTTTGGGTCATCATCTCCTTCATCTGGGGAATTGTGTCTTGCTGTCTCATGGTTATCATGCCTTTGATCGAGTCGAGAAACGATATCCTTGTCGTGTTGAGCATGGGAAGGTATGCCAATCGTCCTGGGAAGAATGAGGGTGATGGCGAGGAGAGCTTGGAAGATTTCGTAGTGGAAGATCGTTAGACCAAGACTTTTATATCATGTTGGATTACGGTTTTGTGCAGATCCCCATTGATGGCCAACCTCAAACCAGAAGAACTCGTCTTTTCCCTGTGAATATTTCTTTCCGCAACGGCGCCAGGGTTTTAAAGGGGAGTGGATTTGTGGGCTTTTGACAGCCCCCAAGTGGTAATCGAAACTCAGTTATGGGCGTTCCTTTTTTTTTTTTTTTTTTCCGTGAACCGGAGATTTTTCTGTCCATAACCCTCTGAAACTGTACCATGTTTTGAGGTGGAGTTGTGAAGAGAGTTGAAGCAGCTCTCAAAAATTTTAGTGAAAAGAGCATATTAGAGTGACTACCTCCATCATTGTCGACGCATGGATTAGACTGAATTGTATTTGACGCATTGCGACTAGAGCATGGTACTATTTGTAAAATTATACGTTGCGACGCACAACCAGTGGTCTTGTATAATATTGTCCTGTTCCTTTTCCGTGCCAATCAAGTAATCAGTGGGAGAAGTGTCGAGAGAGTGCTATTGGGAAGGAAACGAACTGTTCCGAGGTCAGCCGACAACAAGTTGGTCCAGAGTATGGCAGTCGTGTTACACCATTGCAGCTCACGGCCCAGTCGGTACCGTCAAGTGTACTGAACGCGCGGGTGCCTATACGACAAGTGAGTACAGTACTGTTGCACCTCGCCAATAATTTTGCCATACACGTGTGGATATTCCCCGAACGATTCCGAGAGAGCCAGGGATCATCGCGCGGCACAGCCCGAGTGTCGGACGAGGGGGTTGCGGGAAGGGGAGAACGTTGGAAGCATGGATGTCGTTGGGTTGAAGGAGGACGGCAGGCGCGCGGAGGCTGCCAGAAGCAAGAAAAGCGTGGGGCGCAGGCGCGAAGGAGACGTTGGACGTGGGCATAACGTTGGGCGCGAGGAGGACGGCGAGAAGAACGCGAGGAGGACGCGAGGAGGACGCGAGGAGGACGTCGTGATCGAGGAGAGCGTGAGGTGCAAGAGGACCAGGGGATCGCAACGGGGGGATCGCAACGGGGGAGATCGCAACGGGGGGATCGCAACAGGGGAGATCGCAACGGGGGAGATCGCAACGGGGGGTCTGGCAAACGGTCGTAGTCTCAGCCGGTGGCGGCTGGTGTCTGCTCGGGGGTTGAGGAATGGAAGTACCGTCAAAGGCCGCGGATATCGTTTTGTATAAGATAGATGCCACGGGCAAGTAAGAAGGGCATCGAGGAAGCTAAGGGCGAATTGGAGGTAACCTTGAGAACTAACTTCAGATTTTGCTGCGCTCTCTCGGTCGGTGAGGTGTGCGGCTTGGACTAATCGCAACAGTGCAGTCGCGTACAATCGTTGAATTAAAGCCGAGTAGCGTAGCCTTGCCACGTGGAAAGAACGTGGGGGCGTACAGTATCACAGTTTTTTGCCTTTTTCTCTTTTTAGAAGTGTTTTGCAGATAGCTTTTGAAAGCAAACAGCGTTTGCACACGCCTGTGCACTGGGGATGTTTAACGCTTTGGTGAGCCGCATATGCGAGACGTCTGGCAAGAACGTTTGACCATCCGTCTGTCCAAGTGGCGGATGCGCAGAAGTGGTGCATCATGTGAAGTTAAGAAAAGCCGGGGCAGTTGTGCATGAGAGAGCAAGATGCGCCATGCAGTGTTATTGGAAAATATAGTACAGTATTGCACACATACCGTAGTCCTACCTTGTTTCCCAATTTCGAAACTGCGTGCAAGGAGGTGCTGGGCCTTCCGGAAGAGTGAAAAAAGGAAGCATGGTCTCAAGAACGAGACCACTTGTATATAAAGCTTTACTGTATGTGCAAAAAGAGGCATGGTCTCAAGAACGAGACCACTTATATATAAAGCTTTACTGTATATGCAAAAAGAAGCATGGTCTCAAGAACGAGACAACTTCTATATACTACATAGAAGTTATCGATAGTTTTGCGCTGGCAATCGGAGAGAATCGTTGCCGATGTGATAGAGTACTTTCCGTTGTACGATACAGTTTGCGGTGAGCTCACAACAGACTAGCCGGAAAACACATTTTTATGGGAAACTGCTTGCCGTTATGCAGGTGATACGTTGTTGGAGCGAGTGCGCGCAACGTCATTGATCCGATAACAGACAGGTACCAAAGGCTAGTGCAAGACTGGACAGAAAGCAGCACTCAGTGATTGCGGGAATAGCGCGTAGGCACCAACGCAAGCAAATGTTTCACCTCAGTTCATCCGAGATTCAGAAGATGCGTTTAAAGAGAGAAAAGAGGCTTGAGCGACTGGGGGTTGTGGTTGGCTCTGTAAACAGACTTTGCTTTGTGAGTGGACACGGTTTTTTTTTATTCAGGACAAGTGAGGACCATGGCATGCGTGACAGGGGTACCCTAGCTGGTGTCTAGACGACAAGCGATTTGCCTCATATGAAGTCAGGCATGGCTAGGGCCTGTCTCAGTGCTCTGGTGATTCGATCGCCGAGCAAGACTCGTTGCGGTGCTGCCACGCAAGACAAAGAGTCGTCTGTTTTTTGAGATTTTTAAACGCCCAAGGACACGAGGCTTGTCGGTTGCTGTGCCGAAGGAAAGCTGTCCACTACTGAAAAATCACAGATCCTGCTGTCGCGTTATGCAAATGAAATGATTAAAGTTGCATTCTCTACATTTCAGGAGACTGACGCTGAGTTTGTCCAACGCTATGTTCTTTTCCTATCAGGTTTGAACAGATAAAATGGCGCACCTCGCGAAACCTAAACATGTAGCCCTGGTGAACGCATCACCGAAAGTCCCAACACTCTAACCAAGGTATTCGGAGTAGGTTCAGAAACGCCAAAGCAGCCTTTCTAGATCATCTTGCTCCTGACATGGGAGACCAAGCACGCAGGTCCCATGCAAAGAGCGGCATCTTTGGAGCGTTGAAGTCTCCAGTGCCTGAACATGATGCTGAAGGACGTCGTTCCCTCACCCGGGTGAATTCGTCCCGCACAACTGAAGCATTGCAGTTGCGAGAGGCCTTACAAAAGTCTTCGTCTCGAATGAATCGAAAGCTTCTCATCAACGAGCTCTCATCTCCGCGAAGAGGGGCGAATCAAAACCAGTTTGCAGACACAGATGAACTCGATGACCTCGAAGACGACGAGGACTTCGCTGTTGCCAGCTTTCGTGGCAAGAGTCTTTTGGAAAGCTTGGAACTGAACGTGAGGTCTGCCAAGTCGTCCGGTCGCCACTCGATGTTTGCGAGAATGGATACGCAAAGCCCAACGTCGAAGAAATCAGAACAGAGTGTTTCGTCCAAGGTGTTCAAGGATCGAGTAGCCGCCCGTTTCAAGTCTACCACAAAATCAGCGCGCAAAGTATCATCGGCCGACTCGACGGAGGAGAACTGGGAACAGTAGGGTGTCCTTTTGAAAGTATTAGAGCGTGTGTGATTGTGAATGAATGAAGTGACCATCTACGACTTTTACAGCTTCACTCTTACGAAATACAAAGTAAATTGATAGCTAGAAGATGAATTCGCTCAACACTGTTTCCCAGCGTTGAAAACCGCCGTCTGGGCAATGCGACAAGGCAAGGAGAATACTCAAAAGAACTTTGACCACCCCCACACAATGACATCATCTGTGCATGCGGACGCCTTCCACTCCTCCGTAGCGCGCATCCTTTCCAGGAAAGCCTGGAGGTCGCTGCAATCCGGTGGGATTCGATAACCCTTGTAATGCCCCGCGGCGACGGAAATATGTTGCAGTTTGGGCGCCAAGTTGCAGTCCAGTGCGGAGATGGTCTCCCCCAGCAAAAACGGGCCCTTTCCCTGTGCTAAAAACTTGTTCACACCTCTCAGAGCTTCCGTCAGCTCTGCTTTGACTTTTGGCTCATTGTCAGGCTCCTTGTTTTTTACAAAGCGAATAAACGAGCCGAAGACAGGCGACACGGCGTCGAAGGCGGCATCCCAGTTGGGGTCATCTTCGCGCGTGAGGATGAGGTTCTCTTTGCGGCCGACTTTATCTGCGTAGTCGACGATTTCGTCGGAGTCGCCAATGGCATGGGGGCCATCTACAAAAGTCGGGGTGGAGCCGTTTTCGTTGAGATCTAGAAACCAGCCTGGCTTGTTCGCAAGATCGATGTAGAAGGTGTTGAAATCCGTGTTCTTAAAGCGCAGCGCAAGGTTGGCCTTCCATGTGAACGGGCAGTCGCCCATGACCTTGCCCCCTGGTCCGGCTTTTGCGAAAAGTATCATGCCATCTTCGAGCGGTGGTGGGGCGGAAGCAGTCATGGTGAGCGGGCGGCGGCGGCGTGCGGGCGCTTGTGGGGAAAAGGTGGTACAGGTTTTGAACGACGAGAGGAGAGACCGGGACGGGGAGAGGGAGAGGGTTGGTGCTGACGGGATGAAGGCCTGCATCGAGACAGCGGAGACGGTCAACGTACAAAGAGGCTGCGAAAAGGTGCTCCGTTGCTATGGTGATGATGCTCGATAGGTTAACGTAAATGTCGAGTCGAAGCCCAATTTGCGCTTAGTCCCACTCTGATCATTCGCTGCCATTCATTGTCGAATTTAGGGAAAGCCCAATCGTCGCCCTGCTGACGGACCCATTCCTACCCACACCTCATCCCCGTTGCCATTCACGCCGTCCCCCACCGACAACCCCAGCCTAACCCTCAATGGCGTGGCGAGACGCTTTCACACGAGTCGAGCCCGGCTCTCCTCGCCCGGCCCCGCCAGAGTCGCTCAGAACGTGGACCTCTCAAACCACGTACGGGCTGCTGGGCGGGATGGTCTTCGGCGGCTACCGCGGCCTACTCCAAGCGCGCACTTCCACGCCCTCGCCCACCCCCACCACGTCCGCGCGGCACCGTCTGGCCGTGTTCTTCGTCCGCGAAAGCATCCTCACCGGCGCTCGCGTCGGTCTCTTCGCGTCGGTCTTCTCCGCCGTCTCGCTCGCCGCGCACGCCTCGTACGGCGACACCACCCCGGGCACCTTCGCGGCCGCCGGCGCGCTGACCTGTGGCTTGTTCGGCAGCGCCGCAGCGGGACGCGTCGCTGTGCCGGCCGCGGCTGGTTTCGGTGCAGTAGCCGCCGGCGCGCTGGGCGTCGCACAGGCGAGTCTGGAGGACGCGTATCAAATTAAGGCTGGGGAGGCTCAAGGGGAAGACCTAGTAGAGACGGCGCAGGAGGGGGAGGAGCAGGGGTCCGTCGCCATCGTTATTAACAGACTGGAGGAGAGTTTGAAAGCGCACCCCGTAGCGATGGCGAGGCGAGAGAAGGGAGGAAATACGGCAGGTGACGATGGTCTGGCTTGATTGAGGGCAACGGAAATTGCTGTTTTTGATCGGCTTGATTTTGGCTGGCTCCTTTACGATGTGACAAGTTGCGGTGTGCGGAACGCGTCAAGGAACGGCTGCACGGCATGTCGGATGCGAACGCGGAATCTCCGGACGGGAAGCGCCCGCTCACTAGCACGCCTTCAGCCTTTTCTGACCTTGCGCTCTCCTCGCACGACGTTCTCGCACACAGCGCCCGCGTCGCGTGTAAGGGCGGCTGCGGGAAGAAGCGCCGCTACTTTTGCAGCGAGTGCGTCATCCCGCTGGTGGAGCCCCCCACTGCCTTCCCGGCTCTCCAGCTCCCCTTGTTCGTAGACATCCTGCAGGCAGGGGGGGAGACGCCCCAGCGCAGCACGGCGCAGCACGTCCCCCTACTGGCGCCCGGCTACGCAAAGGTGTGGAGGCCGTTTCCTTCTTGCGCAGACGCGTTTCGGACCGAGGTTTTGGAGAAGAGCGCGGATGGGAGCGTTGCTGTTTTGTATGTGCCATTTGTTTGTGCGATTGATTCCTTTGCTCCCGACGTGTTCTGTATGTACTAATCTATTAATGCCTTTGATGACATGTAAACTACTTGGTGCATGTGATTAAAGATTTCCCTCCGATGACGCATTGTCGCCGGAGGAGGCGCTAAGGTCGCTCCCCAACTTGAAGCGAATCATCGTGATGGACTCAAGCTGGACAAAGTCAGTTTTGCTCATGCGGGACCCTTGTCTCCGCGGACTCCCACACGTCAGTCTTCCCGCCGGGCGAGGCACCCGGTTCTGGCGCTACGCGCCGAAGCGGAGCGAGCATTCCGAGTATTTTAACCCCGACAAAGTTGGATCACTGCTGTCTACTGTCGAGTCGGTGCATCGTTTCTGCGACAGTTATAACCAGGCCAAGGGAATTGGGCCAGGGGCGTGTGATGACCTACTGTGGCTGTTTGCCTTCTTGCATGGCAGGGTGAGGGAGGTTTATGAAAATGCCCCAGGAAAGCGCCAGCGCATTATGCGCAAATCAAAGGGGCTTTTGGAACAGTTTTAGCAGGAAAAGCTATGCCCTCGTCCTTGCAGTTTAAGAATAGGCAGTAAGATAACTGAATGGTCAACGTAGCTACTCATTGGCGTCAAACGATACCCTGGCACTGCCATGAAGAAAAGACGTAAAACACGGTTACAAACACAACTTCCGACTAGGATTGAAAAGAAATGGCGAACACTGAACGTGGCCAAGTTAAGCTGCCGTTGGACTTTGGGCTTCAGCAAGTCCAGTCATGAGCTGCACCTTGAAACCTTTTGAGCAAAGGCGGAGCTCGAATCTGTGTCAGGGAGATCTATATTTTCGATTAATTTTAGGCATGTCGGAGTCGGCAAAACGATATCGTCCCACTTTGACCACTCGTCCCAGGGTTTATCGACCATCGCCAATGCCGCCGCCCACAGACGTTTACGGCCTTTGACAACATTGGTTCTTACCGAACGTCTGGTGAAAAGTAGTTGGAGTATTCCGTGCCGAACCATTGTCTCAGGTTCATTCCACAGCTCTTTACGTGCCGCAGCGTTCAAAAATCGCTAACACACCTAGCGTTCTCCAGCTTTGAACAAGCAATGGCTTTTGTCCCTACCCCATTTCTTCTCGGCAAAAGCAAGGGAGCTCCACCCCGATGTGCGAACTTAACTCGCATGTCAGCCGCTCCAGATGGAGAAGTGCGCTTGAGTCGACGGGCAGTCGTTTCCGGGGCAACAGCAGCGGCTCTCTTGCAAATGACACCAACATTCCTCCCAAAACCTGCCGGCGCTACTGTCGACATTGATATTGAAAGGTTTGGCGACAAGGGTATGCTTCAAATTGGTTTGCGCGCTTGATTTTAATGAGGACAGATGCACCGATTCTGACCGCAAGTTGTTTTTGTCTTTATAAATGGAACAGAGCTCAAGGTCAGCGCCATAAACAGTACGTTAAACCAGCCATCCTTCACTGCTATGGAAGAGGGCTGATCATGCATGCCTTTTCGCGTGAGTCGGAGAACCTTCAGCTGCTAACTTCCAACGAAACTGTCATCGCTACTTGCCGTTTCTTTCAGAGGTAAAACAAAACGTCAGAAACGTTTTGACCGAGAAGCCCGAGCTTCTTCCATACCTCTTCGAGCTAACCCTACATGATGCCCTAACGTTTAATCCGCAAACCCTGGATGGAGGGCCCAACGGAAGCCTTAGACTTGAGCTCGACAGAGAGGCCAACAAGGGCCTTGCGGAAGCCCATAAAGCTATCGAAGGCGTGAGGTCCCTGCAGCGTCAGGACATGAGCTACGCCGATACATGTGCCTTTGCAGGTGCTGTAGCTATAGAAGTTACCGGCGGACCGCGCATTGTCATTCAACTGGGACGTGAGGATGCGAAGGGGCCCGATCCGGAATGGAAGTCCGGTCTCTATAAACCTGGTGCTACAGCACAGGAGCTGAAAGAAGCCTTCAATTCTGCGGGGCTAAACGGTCCACGGGATGTAGTTTTGTTCCACGGTGCCGTTGGATCTTTGAATGATATTGGACAAAGCCGGGCTGAGAAGTTGAGAGCTACTGCAATCACTGACGACGACGACGATGAGGATGAGGATGGAGTTGACGACGTCACATACGGAAAAGTTGCCTCTAAGAAGCGCGGTGCCGTGCTGGTTTCCTCAAACGTGTCCCTATTGACGTTAGGTGGACAGAAGTTTGGCAACAGCTATCTGGCCGCTATTATGAAAGCGAAGAACCTTGATGAACTCTCACAAAGGGATAGAGCGTTGCTTGAAGACAAGGAAACCCTGCCGTACCTACAAAAGTACGCCGGAAACAACGGAAAGTTCATTAATGACATGGCAGACCTGTTTCAACAGATATCTTTGCTCGGAAGTTCATTCGAATCCATGAAGTTGGAGGACAAGTAACCACTCACTTTTTTATCGTACACAGTCTCCGTAAAATCACTTGTAATGCACATTGCTGTTCCTGCTGTAGTTCACCGACATCAAGTTTCGACCCATGAAGTTCTCTTTTCTTGTCATCCGAAGTATGAACTCATGACGAAACGAGAAATGTTAAACTTCAAAAGACACGTAGCCAAGAAAGCAACAGCCACGCCGACTATTGGATACAGGAACACGGTGGTGTGTTGCAGAAAAGGTAGTACGTCGTACCCGAGGAAGGTGACGTACAAGTAGTAGCTGAATGCAAGCGCATATGTCGCGTTCGCTAGCAGTGTGCAGACAAACCCATCTTTCATGAACACCATCATCAGAAAGTACTGAAACACATATAATAATATGAAGAACGGAAAGAAAGAGTTGCAGTGAACGTCAAATGCATATAGCCACTCAACTTTTTGCTCGGTTGTATGGCTCCCCGCGTTCTCGATCAACAGATATTGGTTGGCCAGATACCATCCCAACGTCGCTGCTAACACTCCCACAAGCCCGAAATCCACGACAATAGCATACAGGATTGCTTTGAAAAAGCCCCCTACACTCTTGTGAAACGCTATTGCATATCCAAGTGACGAAATAGCCATAAAATATACCATGATGGCGATGAAAGCCGGATCTACAAAAAACATGACAAACAAAACGAATCGATTTGGCACCGTGCTAGTGCAAACGGTTAGTACTGCAATCCCAAGGCTAGTTGACATGAGTATACACACGGAAATGGCGTTCCGTCCGCCCGCAATGTCTTCGTCGTTGCCATTCTAAAGCGACATGCATATCCGTACCGTCTCGTGCCCACTGGTTCTTTGTTTGCTTGTGGTATTTTGTGGTTCTGTACACACGTGATGGTGCGACGCAAAGATAGAGCATTTGCCACAAGGTGTAGTCCATATCCATTTGTGGATATTGGAAAAAACGGCGAACATACTCTGGCATTTGTACAGAGCTCCCTCCAAGCTAAGCGGCGCAAACGGGGTACAATCGTACGTGAGCAAACAACAGGACATGAATCGTTCGAAAAGACATTGCTAATTAGAAAACGGTGCTAAGATGCAAGCCCGAAAAGTTGGAAATTGGGACAGAAGCCCTGTTGGTGACAGGGGCGCAAGTCCCCATCACCAAACTTGACTCCGTTGTGCCAATAGCTAAAACATTTGACGTACCGAAGTTGCTCCGCTCTTGGCTCCGTAGAGTGGTAGGCTTATCGATGACATTTCGCAAGACACAGGACGGTCAACACGACCCGCAAGTTGGTGGGGAAGAGCCGAAGTCTTTCTCGTTGATCCAACCTTCCCCAGGCGCCAAAACCAGCCGCCGAATCTCCGGTACTCAGAACGAGCTGCCCTTGTACGTAGTTGGTGCAAAGGAAGTGAATTCTCGCAGAATCGAAGGCAAGATTGAGGTGGGCAAAAAGTGAAGTTGCCGTTTACGCAGGGAGCAGGAGAATGGAGGATGTCTTTGAAGTGGCTCGCTCGCTGGTCAAGTTCTTTGATGTGAATTTTTCAGGCGTAAACTCACTAAAGTCAACAGTAATGCCTGCTGAGAAATATCATAGCCGTAGGAGCTGTGTTCCAATCATTGCTGTGCATTCTCGGGCAAAAAAGGTCTCTTCAGAAAATGAAAATTACAACAAAAAAAATTGAGCCTGCGAAGGCGTCGTCATCGCCCATAAATAACCCTTTTCGGTTGAGACAGCGTACAATACTGAACATGTCACATGCTTTGGCGAGTATCTCTGGTTGCATCGCTGTTTACTTGCGCACCTTGAAGGCGTGAAGGAAGATTTCGCTGCAAATCTGCAGACTGCAGAGATTGGAACTGAGTTTCAATTTTTGACAGTAAGGCACCCCCGAGAGGTTCGGCATGTCTCGTTTAGGGGAACACAGTATGTTCTCCTACACGAGACATGCCGAACATACGCCGAACATATATATATATATATTATATATGTTGTTTCCTTGACTTTGACATGACATGCTCAGAGGGTCTTAGCTCTGTTGTAAATAAAGATGTAAGGTATATGATAAGGTACACATTAAGTTAAACAAACGGCATACACCGATGCTGTAAGTAAAGAGACGTTAAATTAAAACAAAGGACAAATTACAGTTACAACGCTGCTTACAGTAAATGTTTACTCGGTAAAATTCCTGAGTAAACATTTACTCGCAAGCAGATTAACATTTACTCGGTGTCGAGTTGATGGTTGCGAGTAAATGTTTACTCGGTGACATTTCCGGGTAAACATTTACTCGCAATCAGATTAACATTTACTCGGTGTCGAGTTGATGGTTGCGAGTAAATGTTTACTCGGTGACATTTCCGGGTAAACATTTACTCGCAATCAGATTAACATTTACTCGGTGTCGAGTTGATGGTTGCGAGTAAATGTTTACTCGGTGACATTTCCGGGTAAACATTTACTCGCAATCAGATTAACATTTACTCGGTGTCGAGTTGATGGTTGCGAGTAAATGTTTACTCGGTGACATTCCCGGGTAAACATTTACCCGCAACCAGGTTAACATTTACCCGGTGTCGAGTTGATGGTTGCGAGTAAATGTTCACTCCTTAACATTCCCGGGTAAACATTTACCCGCAACCAGGTTAACCTTTACTGTATGGCCTTTAATGGCTTACGAGACATGTCATACAGTCATTATAAACTGAGTGACATGTGATTGTTTATTCGACGATATGATATCGAGTATAGGTTTACTGTTCCTCGCTTTGCTTGACAGTTAACGTTTACTTACGGATAAAAGCGCGCGAAACCGGAACAATCCTCTCGTATTGCTGCGAACAGTTCGATTTTTAGGTTCCATATAAAAAGGGACCCGAAGTTTTTTATATCGAGCGCCCACCATCATTCTCACGGACGTCACTCTTTTGTTTTCTTGCGCGTTGGTTTTTTCGAAATCGTCACTCTTTTGTTTTCTTGCGCTTTGGTTTCTTTCACACTTGACCGCTTGCTGTTGTCAAGAACGGGTGTGGTATGTGTCGCTCTGTGTTTCGTTTTCTAGACAGACAAATCAGGGATCTGACATTTCAACTGATTTTTTAGCCTCCGAGTTGTGTCTGACCGACATGTGCAGACAGGAAAAATAGCGCGATCTGCGTCCGTCGAGGCCGAGAGGACAGAGTCGACCCCTCACGGGGTCGATCGCCAGGTGAGAAATCTGACCTTGGCGGGGCTATAGCCACAGCGGGTGAGCCCGCTGGGGCCTTCGATACGCTTCAAGAAAGGGAGCCCTCGGCAGAAAAAGAAAGCCTCGAGGCGTGGAGCCAACTCAGTGTCCCCACTTCCATAACCCCTTTTTCGCTACACGTCCAGTCTCAGTTCTAAAGCCCGCAAGTTGCTACAGGGCGCAGTATGAGTCTGTCAAGGCTGTGGGGCTATCCCGCTGTCAAGCACCAAACGAAGGATGACAGGCCCTCTCCGAGTTTCGCTTCCCAAGTGAAACGAAACGCCCCCGCCCTTGCATGTAAAGGCCTCCATGCTGTCGTTTCTATTAAGTGGAAGTAAGCAATGATATCTTAAACGAAAAAATAGCGTGAACTTTATTTGGAATGCAAGATCATATATCCCCTTTCCTACGCTTTTGAATGCATGGACTATGCGCTGCGACGCGTTTGGGGAAAGCAGTTCCAAAGATTTCGAACCTACGCTCATGAATGCGGAATCCTATTTCTAGCATGCCGCATAGTAGTAAAATGGTTCTGCTCGCTGTGCGAAAACCATGTGCAAATCGAGCTGTCGGTTTGGCATGCTCATATTGACGTTAGCGCCCCGAACAATTGGCTGCCAAACACACAAGTTGATACTGTCCTTGCATCACGTGCAGGGCCTTTCTGGGGGCGCAGCAGGATCTGAAATGTTCACATGTAGCGTGTGTTTATGTTGCGTTTGGCAACCTGAAAAGGGGGGTGCAAATCTCATAATGAGTTTCGAGTACCAAAAAAAGGGGCTCGAAACTCATTTTGAGTTTCGAGTACCAAAAAAAAGGGGCTTGAAACTCATAATGAGTTTCGAGTACCAAAAAAAGGGACTCGAAACTCATAATGAGTTTCGAACCCCCGAAAAAAGGGACTCGAAACTCAAAATGAGAATGGCCTCGAATCATGCGCAGGGGCGCTTCAGGGG
>NW_005179164.1:0-66452 GCF_000350225.1 Chondrus crispus
TCCTTAGCGTTGGCAACTTGAATGCGATGAGACCTAGACTGAATGTGGTCGTAAAAGGCCTTCGCACTATTGCCACTAACGCCGCACACTTTACAATACCGCTTATACCGCGGGCACACCTTACGATTCCTCTTGCGCTCACGTTTGAACTGTTTATCCGCGAGAACAGCCGCTTTCCGAGCAGAAAGTCGATGCGTAGTTCTCTTTATTGGTGCGGGAACAGAGCGCGGAATACGAGGAATCCTATATGGTGCGCAACTCGAGGACGGACCCGGAAGCGCGAGCCGAGGTGAAGGTTGATCCTCAGGCTCAAGCACCTCAACGGATACGACCTCCGATGTCCGAACCGTTCGACCGGTGACCAGCTTCCCAGGCGCAGAGCGCACCGGTACTAATTCCAGATCTAACACAACCCCGTAAAAACAGGTATTCACAATAAGGAATATGAAGATAATCGTCAGTAACAGATTTTGGAATTATTGCTCTTAAGAACCACCAAAACGTGCAAAGACAATCACTTAGATGTGTAGGAAATGGAAAGAAACTCAAAACTTACTTTGCATGAGAGAACGAAGAAAAACCAAATGCGAGATTGACGACGACGGCGGTACCGGGAGCGGAAACGAAGACGAAGACCAAAGACAGAGACAGCAGCAAGAACCACAGCAAGAACAAAAGCCAAACCAAGAACGAAGACAACGAAGACAGCGGGGGCGATGACCAAAACCAATTCACACAAGAGAGCAAGAACAACAGCAGCAGCGAAAACCAAAACCAAGAACGACGGCAAGAACGAGAGCGACAACGACAGCGAGAAGACCAGCGGAAAGAACGACGAGAAACGGCAGCGAAAACGACAGCGACAACGACGGCAGAAACAACGGAACGAGAACGACAGACTCATGCAGTGAAACGACAGCGAGGGACTGGGCCCATAACCTAATGGTAGGTTCGGAGGGGCAAGGGAAAGAAGGAAGGCAGGTTGATGTGTGTGAGTGAAGGAGTTGGTGCCGAGGTTTACTTTGAAGCCGTTTTCCTGCGATACTTATACACTTCGAGTGCTACACTATCGCTCTACTCCGACTCCCAGTAAACCATACTCTACTATGCGCGACCAAGCGCGGTCCTCTTGTGGCCCGACCATACTGTTCGATTTCCACCTTACGAATCGATTCGTAACTATTAGCTCACAACTATTTCTACACATTCCAAATGACTGTAAACCATGGCCCTATGCATGCAACTGTTTCACACCTTACTAATCTGCATCCAGTCATGCCAGACTTCATTGTTGTGCAACGAACAACTTGGCACTTGTTTATTTCCAACAACGCAAACGTCTTTCATATCACAATCGCCATACGTATCCTTGTTTCTCACCTTACTAATTTCGCCAAGCACTGTCAGATAATTATGGCAAGTTATAACAATGTGCATCCAGACTTTCTACACAACTCACATGAGAATACATGTAAATCACACGAGTACTGTCATGAACTTGCATCCAACGGCGCACCATGACGAGAGCACAGTGCAGCGGCGCGTGCTCACGCAAGACTCGCATACAGCGTGACGCGTACACAGAATAATCGCACAACTGTATTCCTCTCGCGAGAAGTACTTGTTGTACCTTTGATTCACATGTACTGTACTCGGACACGCGCAGGATCGCAAACAGTCTGACACTGTAAAACTGTAAACCCTCATGTGCATACACCTGGATGCGTGTACATGTGTACGTACACGAATCCACATGGCGACGTGTACATGTGTACACGGCATACATGTGTCCCGCCCGGGGGCCCCATGCAATTACCCATTAGAACCATGACAAACCACTTGAAACCCCCAAAACAACGTAATTATGGCATATACAGGCCATTTAAAGTACATCACAAGGCCAATGACGCACACGTGGACAACGCTCGACCAATAGATTTGCAGCATTAGACCTGAGGGCCAATAGAATTGCAGTATTTCCTGTGTAGTCTATAGTGCTACGGGCCAAGGTTCCACTTGGCAAAACTATGCAAATTTGCATGACCCTCCGAGAGGCCACTTTCGTCCCCAGAACCCCAAAATCTGGGATTTTACACGTGTCATGTCGTGATATGGGTAAGGGCGCCCGGACCGTGCAGTCAAGTGATTGTCTTTGCACGTTTTGGTGGTTCTTAAGAGCAATAATTCCAAAATCTGTTACTGACGATTATCTTCATATTCCTTATTGTGAATACCTGTTTTTACGGGGTTGTGTTAGATCTGGAATTAGTACCGGTGCGCTCTGCGCCTGGGAAGCTGGTCACCGGTCGAACGGTTCGGACATCGGAGGTCGTATCCGTTGAGGTGCTTGAGCCTGAGGATCAACCTTCACCTCGGCTCGCGCTTCCGGGTCCGTCCTCGAGTTGCGCACCATATAGGATTCCTCGTATTCCGCGCTCTGTTCCCGCACCAATAAAGAGAACTACGCATCGACTTTCTGCTCGGAAAGCGGCTGTTCTCGCGGATAAACAGTTCAAACGTGAGCGCAAGAGGAATCGTAAGGTGTGCCCGCGGTATAAGCGGTATTGTAAAGTGTGCGGCGTTAGTGGCAATAGTGCGAAGGCCTTTTACGACCACATTCAGTCTAGGTCTCATCGCATTCAAGTTGCCAACGCTAAGGAGACTCCGCGTTGTATCCCTTGCAATCGCGTCTTTGAGTCTCAAGGGCACCTGAAGTGCCACGAGAACGGTGCCGCACACTTAAAGGTAGTTTGTGAACAGAATAGTTAGGGATTTCATCCAAATAAATTCACATATCTGTTCGCAATTTTCTCCTAGTGCAACTTCATAGTAATCATATCGAACTTCTTAGACGGGTGGGCTTGCCATTGTGTTGACTATCGGTTAACGGCTTGGGATCCCCAAACGGATTTTCGAATACTTGAAGTTTATTTGCACTAAAATGGAAGATCAAGGAGGAGGAGGATCCATCAGAATCGACAAACTGACGGACTCCAACTTCTACGTGTGGAAGCAGAAAATACAACTTCTGCTTGCTCTACGTGATGTTGACCAATACATCGTTGAGGGAAGAGTTCCAAGTGAGGAACGCGCGGAAGAGCGTAAGAAGTGGATCAGAGGTGACAGTAAAGCTAAAGCACTGATTGGTCTCTCCCTATCAGATGAGCATCTTGAGCATGTACGTGATGTTGATACTGCTCATGAGATGTGGGAAGCTATTGTCAACGTGTTTGAGAGGCACACTTTGCTGAACAAACTAGCTGCACGTCGTGAGTTCTACACTGTGAAGATGCTTTCCGGTGAAAAGGTGCTTGCATACATCAATCGTGTCAAGCAGCTGGCAGCCATCCTCAAGTCAATGAGCGTAAACATCGATGACAAGGAGATGGCCATGGCAGTGCTCAACGGTCTGCCTGCCCGTTTCGAGGCTCTCATCGTTGCACTTGATGCTCTCGGTAATGAGGAAAAGATATTCAGTTTGGACTTTGTGAAAAGTCGTCTGCTGCAGGAAGAGCAACGAGCAAACATGAAGTCTAGCTCCTCACAGACATCGGCTCTGGTTAATCGTGCCCCGAACAATCGGGACATAAACGATTACAAATGCACGAACTGCGGTCATACAGGCCATACGGCAACCCGCTGCTGGGGAAAGGATTTCAATGGGCGTCGCCCGGCTCCTCCTAGCACATATAAACCGCGTATGTCTCAACGGAAACAATCTGCATTTGTCACACACAAACCTGATCCCGACATGGTTGTAAACAGCGTCGACTTCACATGTCTGATGTTGAAAGCTTCGCACACGAACGATATGGAGATGTTGCCTTCGTGGCTCGTAGATTCAGCTTGTACAGCTCATATTACATATGACCGATCTTTGTTTGCAACGTATGAGCCACTTGAATCCGCCTCTGTTCAGATGGGAACCAAGGCTAGTGCAAAGGTTGCCGGCCGTGGTGACGTTCACTTGAAGTTAAATGTGAATGGCCGCATCGAACCGTGCAAGTTGACGGATGTATTGCACGTTCCGGACTTTGCGTTCTCTCTGCTCTCTGTCAGTCGAATGACTGAACTTGGACTAAAAGTTGGGTTCGAAAATGGAAAATGCATGATCAGACGAGGCTCAACTGTAGTGGCGACTGCGACATTGGTTGGAGAACTTTACGTTCTCGACATCGTCAGTGACATCGGATCTGCACATGCTGCCACCCTGCAAACGTGGCATGAGCGCTTTGCACATGTGCATTCTCAAGGTATTGCTTCGATGATTCGTGACAATGTGGTAAGTGGAGTCAAACTACTTGGTAATGAGGCTAACAAAATCAACATTACTGACAATGATTGCATCTCTGAAAAATGTTCTGCGTGCGTCTACGGCAAAGCCACTCGATCTGTGATCCCAAAAGAGCGGTCCTCGAGGCGGGCATACTTCTGTCTAGACTTAGTTCACTCTGATGTTTGTGGCCCCTTAGAGGTGCAGTCCATTGGTGGTGCCAAGTACTTCATTACCTTCATAGATGATCACTCAAACTGGTCAGTAGTGTACCCTATGCACCATAAATCAGAAGCATTTGAACGATACAAAATGTTTGCACAACTTGCTCAGACTCACACTGGTCGCAAGATCAAAGTCCTTCGCACCGATCGAGGTGGTGAGTATCTGTCCACGGAGTTTAAGTCTTTTCTGATTGCAAATGGTACTCAGCATCAAATGACGACCGCCTACACACCGGAGCAAAATGGCGTCGCCGAACGACTGAACAGAACTTTGGTAAACTTGGTGCGCTCCATGCTAGCGCACAAGAAAGTTACAAAGGGGTTCTGGGCAGAAGCACTTGCCAATGCAGTGTACGTTCGAAATCGAGTCACGTCACGTGCCATTCCGTCCAAGATGACCCCATACCACTTATGGATGAAATCTGTGCCAAATGTTGGTCATTTGCGTGTTTTCGGTTCAAAGTGTTGGTATACATTACCAAAACACAACATTCAGAAACTTGACGCCCGAGTAAAGGAGGCAATGTTTCTGGGGTATGCTGAAAATACGAAAGCTTACAAGTTGTGGGATGGTGATTTGCACAAAGTGATCGTATCCAGAGATGTTACTTTTGACGAGTCCACGGGAGGCAAATCTGGTGAACCGATGGATACAAACGAGGAGGCTTCAACTGATGATGACACAATCAACTTGAACATCGATGAGGAAGTTGCAGAAAATGATGCAGTGGCATCAGAAGCATCATCGCCGGATGAACAACAAGACTCTGATGAATCCTCCAACTCCTCCCCAACTGCCGGGGAGGACGAAACCACCGAAACAGTTGACCAACACGTAGTTGAGGAAGAAACGATTGATCCGCCAACTAATCTCCGTCGGTCCACTCGCATTCGCAAAACGCCTGGGGCGTGGTGGGCAGCAGCTTTGGTGACTGCTGGACTCCTTAGCCACGCCCATGTGATAACGGAAATCCCAAACTCGTACAACCAAGCTATGGATTCTCCAAAAGCTCGCTTCTGGCAGAAGGGCATCGACAAAGAACTTGCTTCACAACACAAAACAAATCATGGACACTTGTTCCAAGATCTCAAGCATCGAACATCCTGACGTCCAGGTGGGGTTTCGGAGTGAAGCAACTTCCTGACGAGTCCGGAAAATTGGTCGAAACTGCAAAGGGACGTCTTGTGGCACGAGGCTTTCAACAAGTAGAAGGCATCGATTACACTGAAACTTTCGCCCCTGTCATCAAGCAAGTTCACAACTATCCGTCTGCTGCTGGCACTGGTTGCGCACTTTGACCTTGAGCTGCATCAGATGGACGTGGTGACTGCCTTCCTCAACGGTGAACTTCACGAAGAAATCTACATGGAGCAACCTGAAGGATGCATCGACAAAGTCAAACCTGATTCGGTGTGTAAACGTCTGAAAGCAATCTATGGTCTTAAGCAAGCCCATCGCCAATGGCATAGTAAGATCGATGAGTTTCTGATCACTGAACTTGGTTTCAACACTACACGCAGCGACCCATGTCTTTACATTCGACGTCAAGGCAATGTCATCATGATTATCGCGTTGTACGTGGACGATCTGCTGCTAGCTGGAAGTGACTTGGAGGCCATATTATGGATGAAAAATGAACTCAACAAACGATTCGATATGAAAGACCTTGGCGAAGCGAAGACATGTATTGGTCTAGAAATCGACCGTATATGTTCTAAACACGTCCTGACCGTCACGCAGTCGAAGTATGCCCAAGCAGTACTGAAACGGTTCAAAATGTCGGCATGCAATCCTTGCGTTACTCCGATGGAACAGTCTCGACATGTCACAATGCAAGTGGCCGAAACTGGCACTGATGACAACCCATGCTTTGAACCATATCGTCAGGCCATTGGATGTCTAATGCTCCTAATGGTCGGGACCCGCCCCGATATTGCGTTTGCCATTGGAAAGTTATCTCCACACTGTGCCGACCCTCACGAGTCGCATTGGACAGGTGTGAAACGTGTTTTGAGATACTTGCGTGGGTCCCAGCATCTTGGAATAGTGTTTGGTGAAGATGATCTAGGTACGGAACTTCATGGGTATAGATAGGGACGCAGATTGGGGTGGATGCCTTGAATCACGGAAATCAACGAGTGGGTACGTGTTCAAGCTTTGTGATGGGCCTATCAGTTGGGCTTCCCGGAAACAAACAGTGGTTGCAAAGTCTACTTGTGAGGCAGAATACATCGCACTCAGTGAAGCATGCAAAGAGGCCGCGTGGCTTCGACGCTTCCATGCCGATGTACTTGGTGCGAATTCGGATCCAACAATTCGCGTTGGATGTGACAACGCTGATACGATTGCGTTTGCTCAGAACGAATCTACAAATCGTCGCAACAAGCACATTGATATTACGTATCATTTTGTTCGAGATGCGGTGCAGCGAAAACTGGTCACATTGTACCATTGTCCGACAACAGAAATGCCAGCCGATATGCTGACCAAACCACTTGGTCGCGTGCTGTTTGAAAAGTTCGTGGGCATGGTTGGGCTTTCCGAGTGCAAAGCTGCCCAAAGCATGTGATCGAGGGGAGGTATTGAAAATGTGCGACCACATGCTGTTATCTGAAAAGGTCAAAATCGAGTGACACGTGTACATGACTGCACGGTCCGGGCGCTCTTACCCATATCACGACATGACACGTGTAAAATCCCAGATTTTGGGGTTCCGGGGACGAAAGTGGCCTCTCGGAGGGTCATGCAAATTTGCATAGTTTTGCCAATTTGCATTTGGCCCGAACCGTTATAGGGCTACACAGGCAATACTGCAAATCTATTGGGTGTCGGTTCGAATGCTGCAATTCTATTGGTCTGTTATTGTCCATTCATATGCAGTCATGCTGGTGATATATCTTGAATGATCGGTATACGGTTTAATACATCATTTCGGGGGTTTCAAGTTGTTCACCATGGTTGTAATGGGTAATTACGGGTGGCCTTGGCGCTGGACACTTGTGTGCGGTGTACACATGTACACATCGCCAGGTTGCTGCGTGTACGTACACTTGTACACGTTGCCTACATACGGTCCGGCGCGTGTCCGAGTACAGTACATGTGAATTAAAAGTACAACAAGTATTTCTCGCAAGAGACATGTACTTACGTGGGTATTCAGTGTATGCGTCATGCTGTATGCGACCCTTGCATCAAAATGCGCCGTTGTACTACACTCTCGTCAGCATGCGACGTTGTACTGTGCTCTCGTTATGGTGTGCCGTTGGATGCAAGTTGATGACAGTACTCGTGTGATTCACATCGGATATCACGTGAGATGTGTAGAAAGTGTGGATGCACATTGTTGCTACCCGTCGTAGTTGTCTGGCCGTGTGTACCGAAATTAATAAGGTACGAAACAAGAGCATGTATAGGGACTGAGATATGACAGGACTTTGCGTTGTTGGAAATAGAGAGATGCCAAGTTGTTCGTTGCGCAAGAATATATTCTGTCATGTCTGGATGCAGATTAGTAAGGTGTGAAACGATTGCATGCATAGGGCCTAATGGTAGGTTCGGAGGGGCAAGGGAAAGAAGGAGGGCAGATTGATGTGTGTGAGTGAAGGAGTTGGTGCCGAGGTTTACTGGGAGCCGTCTTTCGGCGATACTTATACACTTTGAGTGTTACACTATCCCATTACTTTGACACCTGGTAAACCGTACTCACCATATGCGCGACCAAGCGTGGTCCTCTTCTGGCCCGTCCACACTGTTCTATTTGCACCTTACGAATTGACTATTGACTATCAGTGCACAACAGTTTCTACACATTTCGAGTGACTGTAAACCATGGCCCTATGCATGCAATCGTTTCACACCTTACTAATCTGCATCCAGACATGACAGAATATATTCTTGCACAATGAACAACTTGGCATCTCTCTATTTCCAACAACGCAAAGTCCTGTCATATCTCAGTCCCCATACATGCCCTTGTTTCGTACCTTACTAATTTCGGTACACACTGCCAGACAACTATCACGGATAGCAACAATGTGCATCCACACTTTCTACACATCTCACGTGATATCCGATGTGAATCACACGAGTACTGTCATCAACTTGCATCCAACGGCGCACCATAACGAGAGCACAGTACAACGTCGCATGCTGACGAGAGTGTAGTACAACGGCGCATGCTGATGCAAGGGTCGCATACAGCGTGACGCGTACACTGAATACTCACGTAAGTAAGTACATGTCTCTTGCGACAAATACTTGTTGTACTTTTAATTCACATGTACTGTGCTCGGACACGCGCCGGACCGTATGTAGGCGACGTGTACAAGTGTACGTACACGCAGCAACCTGGCGATGTGTACATGTGTACACCGCACACAAGTGTCCAGCGCCAAGGCCACCCGTAATTACCCATTACAACCATGGCAAACCACTTGAAACCCCCAAAACAACGTAATTATGGCATATACCGATCATTCAAGATATATCACCAGCATGACTGCATATAAGTGGACAATAACAGACCAATAGAATTGCAACATTCGAACCGACACCCAATAGATTTGCAGTATTGCCTGTGTAGCCCTATAACGGTTCGGGCCAAATGCAAATTTTCGGCATTTATGCAAATTTGCATAACCCTCCAAAAGTCCACTTTCGTCCCCAGAACCCCAAAATCTGAGAATTTACACGTGTCATGTGGTGATATGGGGTGAGGGTCCGGACCGTCGAGTCATGTACACGTGTCGCTCGATTTTGCACTTTCCAGATAACAGCATGTGGTCGCACATTTTCAATAGGGCCATGGTTTACCGTCACTCGAAATGTGTAGAAACTGTTGTGCACTGATAGTCAATAGTCAATTCGTAAGGTTGAAGTAGAACAGTGTGGACGGGCCAGAAGAGGACCGCGCTTGGTCGCGCATATGGTGAGTACGGTTTACCAAGTGCCAAAGTAATGGGATAGTGTAACACTCAAAGTGTATAAGTATCGCCGAAAGACGGCTCCAAGTAAACCTCGGTACCAACTCCTTCACTCACACACATCAACCTGCCCTCCTTCTTTCCCTTGCCCCTCAGAACCTACCATTACCACGCAAGTATCTAAAAACACGTTTCACACCTGACCAGTGCGACTCGTGAGGGTCGGCACAGTGTGGAGATAACTTTCCAATGGCAAACGCAATATCGGGGCGGGTCCCGACCATTAGGAACATTAGACATCCAATGGCCTGACAATATGGTTCAAAGCATGGGTTGTCATCAGTGCTAGTTTCGGCAACTTGCATTGTGACATGTCGAGACTGTTCCATCGGAGTAACGCAAGGATTGCATGCCGACATTTTGAACCGTTTCAGTACTGCTTGGGCATACTTCGACTGCGTGACGGTGAGGACGTGCTTAGAACGTATACGGTCGATTTCTAGACCAATGCATGTCTTCGCTTCGCCAAGGTCTTTCATATCGAATCGTTTGTTGAGTTCATTTTTCATCCATAATATGGCCTCCAAGTCACTTTCGGCTAGCAGCAGATCGTCCACGTACAACGCGATAATCATGATACCATTGCCTTAGCGTCGAATGTAAAGACATGGGTCGCTGCGTGTAGTGTTGAAACCAAGTTCAGTGATCAGAAACTCATCGATCTTACTATGCCATTGGCAATGGGCTTGCTTAAGACCATAGATTGCTTTCAGACGTTTACACACCGAATCAGGTTTGACTTTGTCGATGCATCCTTCAGGTTGCTCCATGTAGATTTCTTCGTGAAGGTCACCGTTGAGGAAGGCAGTCACCACGTCCATCTGATGCAGCTCAAGGTCAAAGTGCGCAACCAGTGCCAGCAGCAGACGGATAGTTGTGAACTTGCTTGATGACAGGGGCGAAAGTTTCAGTGTAATCGATGCCTTCTACTTGTTGAAAGCCTCGTGCCACAAGACGTCCCTTTGCAGTTTCGACCAATTTTCCGTACTCGTCAGGAAGTTGCTTCACTCCGAAACCCCACCTGGACGTCAGGATGTTCGATGCTTGAGATCTTGGAACAAGTGTCCATGTTTTGTTTTTGTGTTGTGAAGCAAGTTCTTTGTCGATGCCCTTCTGCCAGAAGCGAGCTTTTGGAGAATCCATAGCTTGCTTGTACGAGTTTGGGATTTCCGTTATCACATGGGCGTGGCTAAGGAGTCCAGCAGTCACCAAAGCTGCTGCCCACCACGCCCCAGGCGTTTTGCGAATGCGAGTGAACCGACGGAGATTAGTTGGCGGATCAATCGTTTCTTCCTCAACTACGTGTTGCCCGACTGTTTCGGTGGTTTCGTCCTCCCCTGGAGGTGGGGAGGAGTTGGAGGATTCATCAGAGTCTTGTTGTTCATCCGGCGATGATGCTTCTGATGCCACTGCATCATTTTCTGCAACTTCCTCATCGATGTTCAAGTTGATTGTGTCATCATCAGTTGAAGCGTCCTCGTTTGTATCCATCGGTTCACTAGATTTGCCTCCCGTGGACTCGTCAAAAGTTACATCTCTGGATACGATCACTTTGTGTAAATCACCATCCCACAACTTGTAAGCTTTCGTATTTTCAGCATACCCCAGAAACATTGCCTCCTTTACTCGGGCGTCAAGTTTCTGGATGTTGTGTTTTGGTAATGTATACCAACACTTTGAACCGAAAACACGCAAATGACCAACATTTGGCACAGATTTCATCCATAAGTGGTATGGGGTCATCTTGGGGGGAATGGCACGTGACGTGACTCGATTTCGAACGTACACTGCATTGGCCAGTGCTTCTGCCCAGAACCCCTTTGTCACTTTCTTGTGCGCTAGCATGGAGCGCACCAAGTTTACCAAAGTTCTGTTCAGTCGTTCGGCGACGCCATTTTGCTCCGGTGTGTACGCGGTCGTCATTTGATGCTGAGTACCATTTGCAATCAGAAAAGACTTAAACTCCGTGGACAGATACTCACCACCTCGATCGGTGCGAAGCACTTTGATCTTGCGACCAGTGTGAGTCTGAGCAAGCTGTGCAAACATTTTGTATCGTTCAAATGCTTCTGATTTATGATGCATAGGGTACACTACTGACCAGTTTGAGTGATCATCTATGAAGGTAATGAAGTACTTGGCACCACCAATGGACTGCACCTCTAAGGGGCCACAAACATCAGAGTAAACTAAGTCTAGACAGAAGTATGCCCGCCTCGAGGACCGCTCTTTTGGGATCACAGATCGAGTGGATTTGCCGTAGACGCACGCAGAACATTTTTCAGAGATGCAATCATTGTCAGTATTGTTGATTTTGTTAGCCTCATTACCAAGTAGTTTGACTCCACTTACCACATTGTCACGAATCATCGAAGCAATACCTTGAGAATGCACATGTGCAAAGCGCTTATGCCACGTTTGCAGGGTGGCAGCATGTGCAGATCCGATGTCACTGACGATGTCGAGAACGTAAAGTTCTCCAACCAATGTCGCAGTCGCCACTACAGTTGAGCCTCGTCTGACCATGCATTTTCCATTTTCGAACCCAACTTTTAGTCTAAGTTCAGTCATTTGACTGACGGAGAGCAGAGAGAACGCAAAGTCGGGAACGTGCAATACATCCGTCAACTTGCACGGTTCGATGCGGCCATTTACATTTAACTTCACGTGAACGTCACCACGGCCGGCAACCTTTGCACTAGCCTTGGTTCCCATCTGAACAGAGGCGGATTCAAGTGGCTCATACGTCGCAAACAAAGATCGGTCATATGTAATATGAGCTGTACAAGCTGAATCTACGAGCCACGAAGGCAACATCTCCATATCGTTCGTGTGCGAAGCTTTCGACATCAGACATGTGAAGTCGACGCTGTTTACAACCATGTCGGGATCAAGTTTCTTTGTGACAAATGCAGATTGTTTCCGCTGAGACATACGCGGTTTATATGTGCTAGGAGGAGCCGGGCGACGCCCATTCAAATCCTTTCCCCAGCAGCGGGTTGCCGTATGGCCTGTATGACCGCAGTTCGTGCATTTGTAATCGTTTATGTCCCGATTGTTCGGGGCACGATTAACCAGAGCCGATGTCTGTGAGGAGCTAGACTTCATGTTTGCTCGTTGCTCTTCCTGCAGCAGACGACTTTTCACAAAGTCCAAACTGAATATCTTTTCCTCATTACCGAGAGCATCAAGTGCAACGATGAGAGCCTCGAAACGGGCAGGCAGACCGTTGAGCACTGCCATGGCCATCTCCTTGTCATCGATGTTTACGCTCATTGACTTGAGGATGGCTGCCAGCTGCTTGACACGATTGATGTATGCAAGCACCTTTTCACCGAAAAGCATCTTCACAGTGTAGAACTCACGACGTGCTGCTAGTTTGTTCAGCAAGGTGTGCCTCTCAAACACGTTGACAATAGCTTCCCACATCTCATGAGCGGTATAATGGTAGGTTCGGAGGGGCAAGGGAAAGAAGGAGGGCAGGTTGATGTGTGTGAGTGAAGGAGTTGGTGCCGAGGTTTACTTTGAAGCCGTTTTCCTGCGATACTTATACACTTCCAGTGCTACACTATCGCTCTACTCCGACTCCCAGTAAACCATACTCTACTATGCGCGACCAAGCGCGGTCCTCTTGTGGCCCGACCATACTGTTCGATTTCCACCTTACGAATCGATTCGTAACTATTAGCTCACAACTATTTCTACACATTCCAAATGGCTGTAAACCATGGCCCTATGCATGCAACTGTTTCACACCTTACTAATCTGCATCCAGTCATGCCAGACTTCATTGTTGTGCAACGAACAACTTGGCGCTTGTCTATTTCCAACAACGCAAACGTCTTACATATCACAATCCCCATACGTATCCTTGTTTCTCACCTTACTAATTTCGCCAAGCACTGTCAGATAATTATGGCAAGTTATAACAATGTGCATCCAGACTTTCTACACAACTCACATGAGAATACATGTAAATCACACGAGTACTGTCATGAACTTGCATCCAACGGCGCACCATGACGAGAGCACAGTGCAACGGCGCGTGCTCACGCAAGACTCGCATACAGCGTGACGCGTACACAGAATAATCGCACAACTGTATTCCTCTCGCGACAAGTACTTGTTGTACCTTTGATTCACATGTACTGTACTCGGACACGCGCAGGATCGCAAACAGTCTGACACTGTAAAACTGTAAACCCTCATGTGCATACACCTGGATGCGTGTACATGTGTACGTACACGAATTCACCTGGCGACGTGTACATGTGTACACGGCATACATGTGTCCCGCCCGGGGCCCCATGCAATTACCCATTACAACCATGACAAACCACTTGAAACCCCCAAAACAACGTAATTATGGCATATACAGGCCATTTAAAGTACATCACAAGGCCAATGACGCACACGTGGACAACGCTCGACCAATAGATTTGCAGCATTAGACCTGAGGGCCAATAGAATTGCAGTATTTCCTGTGTAGTCTATAGTGCTACGGGCCAAGGTTCCACTTGGCAAAACTATGCAAATTTGCATGACCCTCCGAGAGGCCACTTTCGTCCCCGGAACCCCAAAATCCGGGATTTTACACGTGTCATGTCGTGATATGGGTAAGAGCGCCCGGACCGTGCAGTCATGTACACGTGTCACTCGATTTTGACCTTTTCAGATAACAGCATGTGGTCGCACATTTTCAATACGGTATCAACATCACGTACATGCTCAAGATGCTCATCTGATAGGGAGAGAGCAATCAGTGCTTTGGCTTTACTGTCACCTCTGATCCACTTCTTACGCTCTTCCGCGCGTTCCTCACTTGGAACTCTTCCCTCAACGATGTATTGGTCAACATCACGTAGAGCAAGCAGAAGTTGTATTTTCTGCTTCCACACGTAGAAGTTGGAGTCCGTCAGTTTGTCGATTCTGATGGATCCTCCTCCTCCTTGCTCTTCCATTTTAGTGCAAATAAACTTCAAGTATTCGAAAATCCGTTCGGGGATCCCAAGCCGTTAACCGATAGTCAACACAATGGCAAGCCCACCCGTCTAAGAAGTTCGATATGATTACTATGAAGTTGCACTAGGAGAAAATTGCGAACAGATATGTGAATTTATTTGGATGAAATCCCTAACTATTCTGTTCACAAACTACCTTTAAGTGTGCGGCACCGTTCTCGTGGCACTTCAGGTGCCCTTGAGACTCAAAGACGCGATTGCAAGGGATACAACGCGGAGTCTCCTTAGCGTTGGCAACTTGAATGCGATGAGACCTAGACTGAATGTGGTCGTAAAAGGCCTTCGCACTATTGCCACTAACGCCGCACACTTTACAATACCGCTTATACCGCGGGCACACCTTACGATTCCTCTTGCGCTCACGCTTAAACTGTTTATCCGCGAGAACAGCCGCTTTCCGAGCAGAAAGTCGATGCGTAGTTCTCTTTATTGGTGCGGGAACAGAGCGCGGAATACGAGGAATCCTATATGGTGCGCAACTCGAGGACGGACCCGGAAGCGCGAGCCGAGGTGAAGGTTGATCCTCAGGCTCAAGCACCTCAACGGATACGACCTCCGATGTCCGAACCGTTCGACCGGTGACCAGCTTCCCAGGCGCAGAGCGCACCGGTACTAATTCCAGATCTAACACAACCCCGTAAAAACAGGTATTCACAATAAGGAATATGAAGATAATCATCAGTAACAGATTTTGGAATTATTGCTCTTAAGAACCACCAAAACGTGCAAAGACAATCACTTAGATGTGTAGGAAATGGAAAGAAACTCAAAACTTACTTTGCATGAGAGAACGAAGAAAAACCAAATGCGAGATTGACGACGACGGCGGTACCGGGAGCGGAAACGAAGACGAAGACCAAAGACAGAGACAGCAGCAAGAACCACAGCAAGAACGAAAGCCAAACCAAGAACGAAGACAACGAAGACAGCAGGGGCGATGACCAAAACCAATTCACACAAGAGAGCAAGAACGACAGCAGCAACGAAAACCAAAACCAAGAACGACGGCAAGAACGAGAGCGACAACGACAGCGAGAAGACCAGCGGAAACAACGACGAGAAACGGCAGCGAAAACGACAGCGACAACGACAGCAGAAACAACGGAACGACAACGACAGACTCATGCAGTGAAACGACAGCGAGGGACTGGGCCCATAACCTAATGGTAGGTTCGGAGGGGCAAGGGAAAGAAGGAGGGCAGGTTGATGTGTGTGAGTGAAGGAGTTGGTACCGAGGTTTACTTGGAGCCGTTTTTCGGCGATACGTATACACTTTGAGGGTTACACTATCCCATTACTTTGGCACCTGGTAAACCGTACTCACCATATGCGCGACCAAGCGCGGTCCTCTTCTGGCCGGTCCACACTGTTCTATTTGCACCTTACAAATTGACTATTGACTATCAGTGCACAACAGTTTCTACACATTTCGAGTGACTGTAAACCATGGCCCTATGCATGCAATCGTTTCACACCTTACTAATCTGCATCCAGACATGACAGAATATATTCTTGCACAATGAACAACTTGGCATCTCTCTATTTCCAACAACGCAAAGTCCTGTCATATCTCAGTCCCCATACATGCCCTTGTTTCGTACCTTACTAATTTCGGTACACACTGCCAGACAACTATCACGGATAGCAACAATGTGCATCCACACTTTCTACACATCTCACGTGATATCCGATGTGAATCACACGAGTACTGTCATCAACTTGCATCCAACGGCGCACCATAACGAGAGCACAGTACAACGTCGCATGCTGACGAGAGTGTAGTACAACGGCGCATGCTGATGCAAGGGTCGCATACAGCGTGACGCATACACTGAACACTCACGTAAGTACATGTCTCTTGTGAGAAATACTTGCTGTACTTTTAATTCACATGTACTGTACTCGGACACGCGCCGGACCGTATGTAGGCGACGTGTACAAGTGTACGTACACGCAGCAACCTGGCGATGTGTACATGTGTACACCGCACACAAGTGTCCAGCGCCAAGGCCACCCGTAATTACCCATTACAACCATGGTGAACAACTTGAAACCCCCGAAATGATGTAATTAAAACGTATACCGATCATTCAAGATACATCACCAGCATGACTGCATATAAGTGGACAATAACAGACCAATAGAATTGCAGCATTCGAACCGACACCCAATAGATTTGCAGTATTGCCTGTGTAGCCCTATAACGGTTCGGGCCAAATGCAAATTTTCGGCATTTATGCAAATTTGCATAACCCTCCAAAAGTCCACTTTCGTCCCCAGAACCCCAAAATCTGAGAATTTACACGTGTCATGTGGTGATATGGGGTGAGGATCCGGACCGTCGAGTCATGTACACGTGTCGCTCGATTTTGCACTTTCCAGATAACAGCATGTGGTCGCACATTTTCAATATTAAGCAAGCCCATCGCCAATGGCATAGTAAGATCGATGAGTTTCTGATCACTGAACTTGGTTTCAACACTACACGCAGCGACCCATGTCTTTACATTCGACGTCAAGGCAATGTCATCATGATTATCGCGTTGTACGTGGACGATCTGCTGCCAGCTGGAAGTGACTTGGAGGCCATATTATGGATGAAAAATGAACTCAACAAACGATTCGATATGAAAGACCTTGGCGAAGCGAAGACATGTATTGGTCTAGAAATCGACCGTATACGTTCTAAACACGTCCTGAACGTCACCCAGTCGAAGTATGCCCAAGCAGTACTGAAACGGTTCAAAATGTCGGCATGCAATCCTTGCGTTACTCCGATGGAACAGTCTCGACATGTCACAATGCAAGTTGCCGAAACTGGCACTGATGACAACCCATGCTTTGAACCATATCGTCGACCCATTGGATGTCTAATGTTCCTAATGGTCGGGACCCGCCCCGATATTGCGTTTGCCATTGGAAAGTTATCTCAACGCAGGTCGTCAATCGAGGCTCCTTGCAGAGCCTCTCCCTCAACACCGTGAGCACAGAGCAAGGCACAGTATACGCTCGTGACGTCGTGGGTATTTTTGGAAATTGTTGGGGACGGGGGGGGGGGAGATATCACTTCCCTCACCGACAATGTTTCGGTGTGGCCTGCCGAGGGAATTTCGACAGCTGGGGGCGCCTTTGACGAGGATGGAGAGGCCAGGGCTGCGCGCGGGGAAGCAGGGACAGCCGATCGAGGAGGAATTGGAGAGGAAGGACGGGAGCATACTTGAAGCTCCCGGGGGTCAGATGTGACGATGGGGGCAACGTCGGGAACCGGTGTTTGGTTTCCGAATCGACGGCTCGTTTGAGCTTCCCACGCTGGGCAAAGGGTCGATGACCCGGGGTTGAACCACACGAAGTCGCCCGCGGCTGGGTGGTTTCGACCAGGGGAGAAAGAGGGACGTTGGCGATGTAAGGATCGAGAGGAGTTTTGCGGAGGGACACAGTCTCAATCCACGCCCTCGATCGTATCAAGGAGGGAGCGTATTTCGCGATTGAAATCAGAGCCACCCAGAGGGACAGAGAAGTCCAATAGACGCATTTGTGCTATCAGCTTCGCGGGGAGGTGCCACAGGCGCCAGCAATCATAGGTCTCCCACAAGAGGGTCGCAGCTACTTTGACGCACCACTCTGTGAGGAAGACCACCCATAACCCGTGTTGCGGATCCCGCAGGTAGCTGCCATAGTACGTGAGTATGGGTCCCATTTCGGCCCAAAAGCCTTGACTCAACTCGTACTGGCTCCACCATGAGGGGATGCGCTGGTAACGACTTGCATAATGCTGACGGGAAATCTCGCGCGCCTCTACCATTTGGTAGCCGATGAAGTACCCCGTATCAGACCGAATACGTCGTTCAAAACGCACTGTGTTCTGAAAGAAGAAAATCCCCCGCGTTTTAAATGACGGAAATTCGAAGGGATAATGGGTTCGGTCCAGAAGATGGCATCGGATGTGAAAGTATGTCGGTTTCGCCACAGGCGATCCGCCTCGGCGGCAGGGTCACCAAAGGTGATATCAATGAGATTGTCCAAATAGAGGCGTTCGCCCTCTGTACGACAACGCCAAGTGTCGCAACCGTATGACGAGGGTATGAGGGTGTCGGAAATGGGGATGGCAAGCAGAGCGAATACGGCCTCCATAAATCGCAGGGAGAGAGTGGGACGGCCCCGAGGGGGAGGATGACGTAGGATGGAAGTCGGAACTGCTATACGGGTTCGCCAGTCAAAGGAGCGGATGGCAAGCACCGGGAGATTACCGGGAAGCATGCTCGCGTCGTCGGCGAATTGGTGTTCGATTTTAGAAACGTCGCGAATACCCACGGAGGAGAACCACTGGGCCGAGGCAAATAAGGAAGGATGTTCGTGCATGATTTTGTCCTGTAGCTCTTCGAGCGAGGGGTAGTGGCGGGCTACTCAAGAGGGATGATAACCTGGATGAAAGGCCGGGTCGGAGACGTCCGAATCAGGGGGACGTCGGGGTATAGGAGGGAGGTCGACGGAAGCGCGAGACTTGTTCGCGAAGCCGACACCGGTGCGTCACGGGCAGTATTTTCGCCCGCGAGCTCATGAGGTGGAGGACACGTGGGATTCGTCTTGTCCTTGCTCATGCGGAGACCGTCGGTCAGGAATGGAAAAGTAGGGGGTCGAGAAGAGAAGAAGGAGTTGGAGATCAAGGAGTGTAGCCGATGTGCAAGGACGCTCAGAAGGGGGATTTGTAGTGCAATACGCACCTGGAAAGGGGGGTGAAAAGAAAGGAAAATATTTGAATATGAAAAGTAGTCCGGGTTTGGGGACACACGTGTGGATAATTGCACAGTTTTAATTTTTAATTATTTTATTTTATTTAGTTAATTAGTTGGCATTAATTTTGATGACACTAGATTAGATCTAGGATCTAGCGCCGCGAGCTACTGTACTGGCTCCGGCGGGGCGACATATACCTTAGCCCTCTGACGACCAAGTCAGTAAAGGTAACCCGAGTTGCCAGAGTTGAATATCGCCTTGGTCGAAGTCCGTCTTTCCCAAGACGCTCCCTTTTACCACAGATTACGTTATCCTTTGCGCTCGGGGGTTCCCTTTTATTTTTCCTTTATTTCCCTATCCTTTTCTACCTCTATCTCTATTTTTCTCTTAATTGTGTTGGTTCCGCTGGAGTTGGTTGCAACCGATCCGGTGTAGGTGTTTTAGCCATCGGGCAACACGTTGTGTAGCGCTGCTACTATTGCAAGTTCCGTTGGAAGGCTGTTGCAACTACGCCTCCGTCGACGGTCTTGCTGTACAAGACAGAGTTGGTACCACCTACCGCGATTGCGATCGCGCTGGTGAGGGGGTTTTTAGCCGTCGGGCAACACGTCGGTAGTAGCGTTGCTAGACGGTTACGATCCCGTCGGGTAGTGCTGAACAAGCCCCCGTCGAAGACCTTGAATTATACCCAAGGTGCGGAAGACGCTCGTCGAGCATTGGCCTTACAACCCAGCGAACCGCGGTGACATCCTCGTAGACAAGCCCAACCCGCACTCGTCGAGCACTCAAGTCTTCACAAGTCTCCACCACCAATTTCTTCCCGGGCCGGGCATCTTTCCTTAACCCCCCGTCGGAGTTGAGCTACCGTGGGCCGCAAGCCCACACAAGGAGAAAGGGAGTCTCGAACGCTCCGTAGCGCGTGCCATCGGCATTGGTTGTTGCTGTTGTTGTTTTTTTCTTTTTGTTTGACCGTCGGACTGTGTTCGCGGCCTGCCAGGCACATTGCACTACAATGTCGTCTAACGCGTCAGAACTGTCCTCGTCCTCCACTGTACCCTCGGCCGGTTCGGCCATAAAGCATGGGATTTCGTCGTCGATTTCGTCGGCGGTTTCTCCTGCGGTCCGTAACCTTGACAAAGCGTCCGCCTGGCTGTTAGCCTTTTCCTTTTTGTACTTGATTTCAAAATCGAATTCCGAGAGGGGTAGCCTCCATCGGATTAATCTCCCGCTGGGGTCGGTTATGTTCATCAACCACCTCAATGAGGCATGGTCGGTATGCACAATGAAGTGCTCGCCATATAGATATGGTCTTAAAGTCTGTACGGCCCAAATTACCGCTAGACATTCTTTTTCTGATACAGAATAGTTTCTCTCGGCTGCGGCTAACGTTCTTGAAATGAACCCGATGGGTTTGCGTTGCGCATCCGGGTGTGTTTGAAATAGTGCAGCGCCTATTTGATAGTCGACTGCATCGGTATCTACCGAGTAGGGTAGGTCCTTCTTCGGCAGCGCCAACACCGGCGGTGCCAAGATGGCGTCCTTGAGCTTATGAAAAGCTTTCTTGCACGGTTCGTCGAATCCTTCCAACTGGACCGGATGTCCTTTCTTCTGTAGTCGGTTTAGAGGCTGCGCAATTTTCGCATAATGCGGAACGAACCTGCGGTAGACATTGCAAAGTCCCAGGAAGCTTCTAAGCTGTGTTTGTGTTCGCAGGTACCGCACTTGTTCCAACGCGGCGGTTCGCGCGACATTGACTTCTAGCGTACCTGGGCGGACGACGTGGCCCACATACTTGATCTTTTCCACAAAAAATTCGCACTTGCGAAGCTTGAGCTTGACACTTGCCTTTTCCAATACGGAAAGTATTTCATCCACGTGCACGATGTGCTCCTCCCACGACTTCCTAAAAATTATTATGTCGTCTAGATACACCAAACAGCAATTTCCAACGGAACGGGGAGAGCAGGATGTCCATTGCTCTCTGGAACGTCGCTGGGGCGTTGGTTAGCCCGAAGGGGATTCTTGAGAAGCGATACAGACCTGAGTGACACGAAAAAGCTGTCTTGTCGCGGTCCGCTTCGGGAATAGGAATCTGCCAATACCCCGAAATCGCGTCCAACGCGGAGAAAACCTTGGTGTCACCAAGCGAGTCCAGACACTCATCCATGCGCGGTAAAAGGTACGTGTCCTTCACCGTCACTGCGTTCAGCCTGCGGTAGTCAACGCAAAAACGCATTGACCCGTCCGGCTTGGGCACCAGCAACACGGGCGACGCCCATTGTAGTGTAATACGCACCTGGAAAGGGGGCTGAAAAGAAAGGAAAACATTTGGATATGAAAAGTAGTCCGGGTTTGGGGGACACACGTGTGAATAATTGCACAGTTTTAATTTTTAATTATTTTATTTTATTTAGTTAATTAGTTGGCATTAATATTGCCAACACTAGATTAGATCTAGAATCTAGAGCCGGGAGCTACTGTACTCGCCCCGGCGGGGCTCTATATAACTTAGCCCTTTGACCGAACAAGTCAATAAACCAACCCGAGTTGCCGGAGTTGAATGTCGCCTTGGTCGAAGTCCGTCTCTATCAAGACGCTCCCTTTTACCTAAGCCTACGGCATCCTCTATCGCTCGGGGTTCATTTTCTCTTTCTTTTATTTCCCTATCCTTTTCTATCTCTAATTCTACCTATTTTTCCCTTATCTTGTGTTGGTGCCATCGGCCTCGGTTGCGACCGAACCGGTGTAGGTGTTTCGAGCCATCGGGCGACACAGTTGACGTAGCGCTGCTACTGTGACCCATTTTCCGACGGAGACCGTTGCAACGACGTCTCCCTCGAAGGGCTCCGTCGTATTACGAGCCAGTGTTGGTACCATCGGTGTCGGTTGCGACCGAACCGGTGTAGGTGTTTCGAGCCATCGGGCGGCACGGTTGACGTAGCGCTGCTACTTTCATTTCATCCCGTCGGGCTGCGTTGCGACGCCCCCGTCGAAGGCCTTGTCGCGTTACAAGGTGTCGAAGAAGCTCAACGAGCATTGGCCTTACAACCCAGTGGAACCGGGGTACCTACGTACGCGCCCCACCCCACACTCGTCGAGCAGATCTCTTCGCAAGTCTCTACCACACCGATCCCGGGCCGGGCTATTTCTCTGTGCGCCCCCCCCCCATCAGGGATCCGAGCTACTACGAGTGGCAAGCTCGTTTAAACGGAGAAGGGAGAGTCGGACACTCCGTAGCGCTGTGCCATCGGCAGTTCTTCTTTTGTTGCTGTTGTTGTTTTTGCTGGACCGTCGAACTGCGGCCTCTGCCCGACAGGCGCATTGCACTACAAAACTGGTCTCCCGACCTAGAATTTTGGTCGACGACAGTCTCGGTCTGGAGACGCACTACAAAAGTGGTCTCCCGACCTAGAATTTTTGTCGACGACAGTCTCGGTCTGGAGACGCACTACAAAAGTGGTCTCCCGACCTAGAATTTTTGGTGTACAGGAAACCTGAGCAAGAATTTTTCCTACGACAGTCCTGACCTGGAGACACACTACAAAAGTGGTCTGGGTAACGGACTCTTTTTTTATTTTCATTCTGTTTGTAACTTTTTGCTGCGTAGGTCCGCTCGTACGAGCGATGTCAACAAGCGCACCCGGGGACGTCGGTCTCGAGGCGAGCAGAGCCGGATCGGCACGAGCGTCGAGGATCCCGAGGGGTCTCTCCGGAAAGTTACCTTCGCTGCCGACACGGACCCCGGAGATCAAGAATCCCCTACGGGGACAGCCGCCGACAAGACTGACCTCGACGAGAAGTTGGAGAAGATGAGCAGCGAAATTCGCGAAGAAGCGAAGAAAAATCTCGAGGCTGAATTAGCCCTCGTCCGAAAGCAACTGGAGTTGCAAGCATCCGAGTTCCACACCGTTTTGGGAGAGCTGTCGACTCAAGTGGATCTCGTCGAGAAGGAGCGAGGTGAGGCGACCGACGGTCTGGAGCCGGAAGTCCTAGCCTCGTTGAAAATTTCGGTCAAGGACGCGAGGCGCGACGCGAATCAGGCCTTGGAGTCCTTAGGAAAATTTAGAACAAGCATCGATGACCGATTCGATCGCGCCGCGCAACGTCTCAAGGACCTCGAGCAGGCCGCGGATCAAGCTCCGCAAGGATCGGACGACGAGCCGCTCCCTTCGGGTAGAGATGGCGACCGTCGGTCGAAGAAGGACAAACCCGCTCGGCAGCGGAGTTCCAAGTCGAAGCCCTCGAAGAAGGACAAGCGACGTGCAAGCAAGGGTCACTGTAGTGACGATCCGGAGAACCGCGACTCACAGTCGGAGTCGCTTGGTCCCTCCGAAGATGGTAACGGCGGTTGGTCGAACCATTCGGGCGATTCCGAACGCCGTTCAGAAGACGGAAACGGAATTTCGTCAAGCAAGAAAATTTCCTCCAGACGAGGCGGAGTCACTTCGTCCGCCTCGTGGAGAGACAAAGACGCTGAGCCCGAAGATGTCGCAACGCGGCGCGGGCCGCGATGGGAGGAGTTGGAGGAGCTGAATCCGACCAACTACCTCTTCAAGAAGTTACTTTCGTACCGAACGTACCGCTTGCGGAACCCGCAGACATATTTCTCAAGTTCCCGGCGGACAGCCGTGCGAAAATTTTGGAGAGATATTCCGCCTAAGGTAGAGAAGGACAACACGTTCATAGGAGAGGACGGGGTCCTTGTGTTGGATTTTTTGGCAAAGTTAGTTCAAGAGTTTGATACTCAAGAAATGAACGAGGGGCAAGCAATCCGCCTGTTGCCTGAATTTTTAAGCGGCATCGCCTTGAAACAGTACACTTCGGTGTTTCAGACGGCCGGGGCCCATCACGGAAAGATATCCGTTTGGCCAGAGGCCGTACAGTGGTTGTTGAGGAGTTTCGCAACCGACGAGGCGATCCGTCAAGCCGTGCTCGCATTGCGAGAAGTTCAGCAAAGAACGTCTGAAGACGAGATGGAATTTTATATCCGTCTGACGGACGCAAGCAATCGATGTGGAAACGTATATTCGATGGAAGAACAGATGACGATGTTTATTGAAGGACTCGATTCGAGTATCAAGCCGATGGTATCTCAATACCGGCAAGACAATCGGGACGTTTCATTTTTGAGACTAGTGAATTACGCGAAGGCGCATGGCTCGGCGAGCCGCGCTAAGGACAAGAAGACCAAGAAGGTCACGATTCAGACGCCGTCGACGTTCAGGGCGGGGAAGAAGCCGAGGGCTTCTTATCCCGGTCGTAAAGGTCACGCCGCCGTCCACTTAGCCGAGTCAATCTCCGCGTCAGATGAGCGCGGTGCGCATGGAAGTAGCGAAAATCACTACGAAGGAGCGTTAGTAGCCGAAGGCGAGTTCATTGAGCCATCGGAGGGCTACGGACACGAGGACTACGGGGACACCGGGTCGTCAACTTTACCGACGCCTGCATACACGACGGAGTCGTTTTCAGAGCCCACGGATCCCGTGATGATGTTTCGGGGGCGCGACCACACGCCGGCGCCGCGCATTCCGATGGAAGACAAGGGTACGACGTTTCGAAGGCCAGGCTGGATGGGAAGGCCGCAACGTCAAGGAAGACCGCCGGCCCGTGGAGGACCTAGGACGCCGTATCCCGTCAAGACGCACGATCTGGTGTGCTATCATTGCTATGAAAAGGGGCACGCCGCGCCAACGTGCATTCTTTCCCTCCGGGAAATGCACTGAGTTTTGGAAAATTATGAGGCGTTGTCTCCGATGGAGAGGTTAGGGATACCATCGACGAGTTACCTGAAGGTCAAGAGTTGGTTCGATTCGCAGACGGCGAGCACACCGAGTGCTTCAACGCCGAGGTCGAACCAACCCTTCAGAGGGCCCACCGCGGGGCCCGCGCCGTCGGATGTGAGAAGGATCCCGCAGCGGCAGGAAAACTAGAGAAGGGAATCTCGCATGAGTCGCGAGAGGCACAGGGTCGACGTACTGTGCCCGGGGCTCAGCCCCGTTCCCCGTCTCTAAAGGAAAAATCAGGCCTCGAGGAGGAGGTTGTTGGATTGGTGGATAAGCCCAAAGGGCCAGCTCAAGTCAAGAGAATTTTGAGCCGAGCCCGAGATCATCCGCTGGAAGAAGTTCGAAGACCCTGGTACAGGGTTAAGCGAAGGGAGTGTCCCGAGAAGATTTTGGTTCTTGCGCGAAAAAACTACAAAGTTTACGCGGACATTGGACCAACAGTCGGATTGATGAGCCGGGTGTTGTCTGTTTTAGACACCGGCGCGGGACCAAACCTTGTGCGAAAATCGGAACTCCCAGCTGGAATGGAATCTCTAGTGTCCTACGGACCGACCCAAGATATCGGCGACGCGAACAATAGGCCACTCCGGACTCTCGGCACAATTAGAATGCCTGTGAGGCTTGGAAAATTTGTGGCCGCAGGCGAGTTTATTGTATGTAAAAAACTAGCAGTCCCGCTAATTATAGGCGCGGACTACTGTGACGGGTTTGTGGAAGCAATTTATCCAAGGAAGAAAACGGTTGAGTTGGCGGATTTCTGGGAGGTTCCGATAGTTAGGCGGTTCTCGACGAGAAAAGGGAAGAAGAATCTCGTCCTGGCAGAGGACGGGAATGATGGAAAGGTGGAGCGAATTTCCCCTAAGGTAAAAGTGGCAAGAGCCACGACTATCGAGCCAGGGACGCAACGCGTCGTGGAATGCACCTCGAAGAGAGCGGGCTTGGTTGTGGTTCAGCCGTACTCGTCGTTGTACGAAAGGCACGGGTTGACGTGCACGAATGGTGTCGTTCAGGTTGAGCCTGACAGGCCATTTCGTTTACTCGTTGCGAATTTTAGGACGTACCCTGTCAGGGTGCAAAAAGGCCAAGTGGTGGCAGAATTATTACCGCACCCGAGAGCCGCGCTCGAGAGCAAAACCACCATTGGTGAAGTTCTTGGAATTCAAGAAAGGAAGAAGGAGAATTTTCCTAATTCCACCAAGACGCCTACGGGCGAGACAAGAAGCGAACCGTCGGATCAAGCGCGCGAGAACCATCCAGAAGAACGGTCGGCAGAGCTCTCCGCGTCGGCATCTACGAAGCCACAACGCAGGATTGAGCCGCCACAGCCGGACGTGGAGGACCTCGGCCAGAGCCACATGCCGGAACGGCTGCGCGAGCGGTTCCGTTGGATGTTGAAGAAGTATTCAAGGATGTGGGATGGGACGCTTGGCGAAATTAGTTCCACCGTCCATCGGATCGAGTTGATCCCCGAGACTCGTCCCATCGCACAAGCCCCGTATCGGGCCGGGCCTAAAGCCCGCGAAGTAGAAGAGGCAGAGATGCAGAAGATGTTGGAGGCAGGAGTGATAGAACCAGCGCAGTCAGAATGGGCGTCGCCCGTGTTGCTGGTGCCCAAGCCGGATGGGTCAATGCGTTTTTGCGTAGACTACCGCAGGCTGAAAGCAGTAACGGTGAAGGACACGTACCCCTTACCGCGCATGGATGAGTGCCTGGACTCGCTTGGTGACACCAAGGTTTTCTCCGCGTTGGACGCGATTTCGGGATATTGGCAGATGCCTATCCCTGAGCGCGACCGCGACAAGACCGCATTTCCGTGTCACTCAGGACTGCATCGCTTCTCAAGAATGCCCTTCGGGCTAACTAACGCGCCAGCGACGTTTCAGAGAGCAATGGATATCCTGCTCTCTCCGTTCCGCTGGAAGTGCTGTTTGGTGTATCTGGACTACATAATAATTTTTAGCAAGTCGTGGGAGGAGCACATCGTGCACGTGGATGAGATACTTTCTGTATTGGAGAAGGCAGGTGTGAAGCTCAAGCTTCACAAGTGTGAATTTTTCGTCGAAAAGATCAAGTACCTGGGCCATGTCGTTCGGCCAGGTACATTGGAAGTGGACGCTGCGCGAACCGTCGCATTGGAACAAGTGAGGTACCCTCAAACGCAGACCCAGCTCAGGAGCTTCTTGGGACTTTGTAATGTCTACCGCAGGTTCGTTCCGCATTATGCGAAAATCGAGCATCCGCTCAATCAACTGTTGAAGAAAGGACAACCGGTCCAGTTGGAAGGATTCGACGAACCATGCAAGAAAGCTTTTCATAAGCTCAAGGACGCCATCTTCGCACCGCCGGTGTTGGCGCTGCCGAAGAAGGACCTACCCTACTCGGTAGATACCGATGCAAGCGACTACCAAATAGGCGCTGCACTATTTCAAACACACCCGGATGCGCAACGCAAACCCATCGGGTTCTTTTCAAGAACGTTAGCCGCAGCCGAGAGAAACTATTCGGTATCAGAAAAAGAATGTTCAGCGGTAATTTGGGCCGTGCAGACCTTAAGACCATATCTATATGGCGAGCACTTCGTCGTGCATACCGACCATGCCTCATTGAGGTGGTTGATGAACGTAACCGACCCCAGCGGGAGATTAATCGGATGGAGGCTACGCCTCTCGGAATTCGATTTTCAAATCAAGTACAAAAAGGAAAAGGCTAACAGCCAGGCGGACGCTTTGTCAAGGTTGCGAACCGCAGGAGAAACCGTCGACGAAATCGACGACGAAATCCCATGCTTTATGGCCGAACCGGCCGAGGGTACAGTGGAGGAAGAGGAAAGTATTGACGCGGCAGACGACATCCTCGCTCTTGAGAGGGGGACCGCCCCTGAGCGCCTCGATCAATTCCAAGCTGTCACTCCGGAGGAGCTCATTCGCGAGCAAGCCGTCGACCCCTTCTGCAACCGCATCAAGGAAGAAATGGACGCCGGAAAGGTGAGAACGTCCAGCGCGGAGACCGAGGAACTCGAAGGAACTCTATGCCGTACCGCGGCAGAGTTTGTACAAGTGGTAATACCACAATCGTTAAGGGACCGCGTCCTAGGGTTGAGCCACTACGCAAAATTGGCAGGCCACCCGGGAGGCAGGAAACTTTACAAGACTTTGAGAAGATATTTTTATTGGCCTACGATGGCCCTAGACTGCTATGCAGTCGCGAAGAATTGCGCCGCATGTGCGCGGGAAAGGGTGAAGTTAAGAAAAAACACGAAGGAAATGAAGCTGTTCACGCCCAAAGCGCCGCTGGAATTTGTCGCCATCGACATCCTCGGCGAGCTAATTACAACTAAGCGAGGAAATCGGTATATTCTCGTGATCAGCGATCGATACTCGAAACTGGTACGAACCGTACCGTTGAAGAAGATACCAGCTGCACACATCGCACAAGCCTTCGTTCACCATTGGGTATTCTTGTACGGACCGCCGGTCAAGCTGCTGTCCGACAATGGAACACGGTTCACGGCCCGGTTCTTTCAGAACGTCTGTCGAATTCTCGGCATCCGCAATGTGTTCACGACTACGTACCACCCGCAAGCCAACGGCCAAGTTGAGAGATTTAACCGCACGCTGACTTCCGCGTTGCGAAAATACGTTGGAGAGCACCCCAAGGATTGGGACTTATTTAGCGACGCTGTGACGTTCGCCTACGACACACAAGTTCATCGAACTACGAACATTGCGCCCTTCGAGCTGGTGTCGGCTCGGGCGCCGAGAAACATTGCGTTACAAGCGCAACCAACATTGGAGAATTTCAGCTCGTCACGAGCATACTACCTGAAATGGCAGTCGTGGTTGCAGAGCCTAATGCGAGGCGCCGATAGGAGTTTGCGGAAGGAACAAGCCCGGTACAAGCGAAATTTCGACGCACGCCTTCGCAAACCGCAATATGAGATCCCACCGGGATCCTACGTGTTCCTCCGGAAGGAGCAGGGCACAGCTAGCGAACCGAAACACAAGCTGGCACAAGTCGCTACAGGACCTTATCAGGTTAAAAGATCGGATCAACATACGGTAGTCATTGCCATTGGCGATCAGGAGGAACGCGTATCGCGGGACAGGGTGGAGTTAGCCCCAAGCCCGATGGACTACGCGCCGATAACTGGCCTACGTCAAGCGCTACAGTTCCTGGGAGCGCCGGAGCTCAACGAAGAACGAGAGGTAATGGAGGACGAGGAATGTCCTCACACCCGTGCGCCTACGTCAGGGGACCAGGACAATCTAATTAGTCAAGCGCCGACAGCGGAGACATCTCCGGACCTACGCGATTTCGGAAAGTCCAGAGAAGAGGACGAGTTGGAAGATCTTCAGGAGGGGGAAGGGCACAGTTCAGAGAAAGGAGAGGAAACGGAAAATACGGAATACGTAATCGATCGGGTCGCCGACCACGATTATCAAAATGGTAATTTGATTCTCAAGGTGGAATGGTACGGTTATACGCCCGAGGACGCGACGTGGGAGCCCATTGAGCAATTACCCCGCAGCGCGGCCGTCACGTATTTCCGGAGGAAGAAACTGCCCCTCCCGCCGAAAGTCGCACGCGCGAGACCAGGATGAGCTACATACGCAATGTGATGATGGAAAGCGAAAAGAAGACGGGAGCCGCAACCAGTTTCGAATGTTTTACCTTCTTAACTATTCTGTTTCGTTTTTGTTTTTTTGGTTGTTTTGTTTTTTTATGTTTGTTTTCACTTCCCGAGACGCACCTAGGTCAGTCATTCCGGAAGGATCGTGCGTAATGTCAGAAGAACACGACAGGCGCCCAAGGGCGACAAGGGACTGCGAACCGCCGATCGTGATTAAGGCTACACGCTGTATCTCGAGTCGAGGAAGGAGAGGACGGATCACGTGAAGGAAGTTCAGAGAGACAAGTGTCGCGAGGAAAAACGCGGAACACGGAAGGGTTGTGTGAATTTTAACAATGATCCGGGAACGGCATCGACGATTGAGAGGCATAGGGCGTTAAGAAAGGCGTGAAGTCGAGTTCGAGAGACTGGGACGGCCGGCAACACACCACCGGTGTCGCCCACGCCCAGAATGAGTCGAATAGAAGCCCTGATGGGAACGTCGTTGACGTACAGCGATCGATCGTGCGATACCACGCCTAGCGTTTGTCTGATTCTTTTGTCGTCAATTCTTTTTTTTGTTTTGTATCGCGCAGAAGGACGCGCACGGAAGCGAGAAAGGGTAAATTCCCGTCGACAAGACAACCTCCCGTAGTTGGGGGGGAGCCAAAAGGGATAACGCCGAGTCGGTCGGAATGCTGTCCCGCGCAGGAGGAACGAGAAGCTGTGGAAAAGAGGCAGTTGAAATGCGCGGGCACGCACGTGAACGAGACGAATCAAGAGGACATGGACGATGTGAAGCGCACCGCGGAGAGAGAGAGTAGCGATAGTCGCCGGCATCGCGATCGCAGGAAATGAGAGAAGGAAACTGGAATGAGTTAGGCGATTCTGCATCGGACCCCCTCACATGAATGAAGCAGCGTGCGCTGCCATGCCATGAAATGGAAAAATTTACTGTAGTCTCAGGCTGAGGTAATACACCTCCTTGGATACGATCACGCGTTGCCGCCGCGCACACGTGAAGGGACGCTTGGATCAGTGACACGCCCTCGTGGGGCATGATTTAATCAAAAAAAATGGGGATGCCGGCAGGGAGCTGCTGGACGGGCGGTGAAAGTTGAAAATTGAACACTGGTCAGTCTTCGAAATTTTAATCAAAATTAAGGGAAGGTACGGAACTTGTCGGTCATACGAGAACGGGGTGTCGCTTTCTATAGCCAACGGCACAAGTATCCGAGGCCGTCCGGAAGCCCCGTCACCAACCATCGCGCGCGACGCTGACCACAGCACAGAACGACGACGCCGCCGGAAACGTTTCAAAGGCGGTGACTACGATCGGCGAACTGAGAGACCGACGCTCGACGAGCGGGAGGGTCCTCCCACACGAGCACATGACATGCAGACTTCGAAGAAGACCGCGTGTAAGTTGTCGCACACACTCGCCTAGGAAGGCTGTCCCTTCCTGCGCCAGACCGCGAATATTTTCGTGAAAGACTTCGTCGTTCGAGGCAGCAACAAAGGAATGAAAAACAGGTAAACAAGAGACAAGGGAAACGGCATTTGCTTTCTTCATTTATGAGGTGACGGAGAGTCACTCCCCAGTCTCCTCCTCGCACGCCCTAGAGGACCACTGCGGCGAGAACGACTCCAGCGGAGAGAATGGGTAGCTCGACGAGCTTGATTACGGTGATCAGTCCGTCGGTCATGACGACTGCCGATGTCACAGCTCACGTCAATTTTTTTTACCCCGAGCGACCAACCGTGAGGGTCCCTCCCCTTTCCTTTCCATGTCCTTTTACTCTCTTTTCTTTGATTCCCCTCCCTATTCCCCTACCTTTCTACTTTATTATTTCTTTCTGTCCTCCTTCTATCTGTTTTTTTTGCGAAGGCATTGAAGTACAACGAAACACAGGGAGGAGATTGAGAGTGTCGTTGTTCAAGCCTGGGGCAAGGGACGCGTCCCCCACGTACCAAGATCGAAGATGTCGCCAGTGGCCTTGGCAAGGGCGACGACGCTCCCCAAGATCACCAAAATTCCCCAACTCCCTCTAAGACACAACTATAGGAGGACTGTCAAGCCCCCTCGCGATGGAGGACCAGAGAGACATGTTCTGCCTCTGCGCTCAATTTTATTTGGACTAGATATGTACCCGAACTGGGATGCAACGCACGAAGACAGTAGAGGCATCGCACGAATGGCCTGTCTCACGGAGATCGTGGTCGACCACGAATGGAATTTTTCCCAGTATAGGAGCAGAGACAAGGACGGTCAAACAACACAATCGTCGCGCTGGTGACGCAGTCGCCATTGTATTCCCACTTAAAGGGAAATTCGAAGGGACGATGCTTTTCAAGCTCGTTCCCAGTCGCGAGAGAGAGGGAAGCCCCACTCTTGACGGGAAAAAGGGTCCCTCCGATACGAGGGCAACGTGTGCAGCAAGACGCTGTCATACAAGAAGACATAAATATATAAGGGGGCGACGCCCCGTATACTCGGACAGCGGGGTTGCCCGATACCATTTCTTACTTTATTTATTGATGCATTTGGAAGGATGGAAGTCCTCGAAGAGGACGGCAGTTTTCCGCCCTCATAGGAACGAGGTAGAAAATGGGGGAATGACGTGTGAGCAACATTGACAGGATCACCGGTGCGTGCTTCAATCTTGAAGGCTTCCGAGGGATTGGGCTGAGGCCCAACGCACAGGACGAGGAGGTTCGCGTACTGTAGAGTGGTTCAAACTACGATTCGACGATACATTATATGAGGCGGTCGAGGACCAAGGAAGCCGAGTGGAGAGCCACTACGTGGGGGACCCGCTCGAAGTCCTCTAAGATGAGATCCCGTTATGAAGCCGAATGGGGGCGTCCCCGTCGTCGGTCGCTCGCAATTAATGAAAAAGTAACAGAGAGCGTCGCTACGCCAAGCGTGTGCCTACGTGATGGAAGATACCAGGCGGAGAGTGAATGAACTGATGATGGAAAAGGTGGCGTGGGACGAAGAAATACTAAACTCACGGCCCTACGCAGTAACCATGATGAAGTGTCGTGGACAGGAGACCAAGTACCACCAGGAGAAAATTTATTACTCACTATTGTTTCAATCACAGGGGCTGCAGGGAGAGGGGAATCTGGAGCAGACGGTCGGGGGCAAACGTCGTCTGCGCGGGGATCTATGGCTCGTATGGGAGCTACGTCAGGGGTTGGAACTTGGTTGCCGAATTGGCGACTGAGGCGCGCTTCGGAGGGAGAGCACAAGGCGGGTGTCCAAGGGTTGAACCAGACAAAGTCACCCGCCGCACTGTGACTTCGTCCGGGAGAAAAGGACGGGCGTCGCCTCGCGAAGGATCGGGATGAGTTGATAGGGGGAACAACATCCCAGTCGACCTGATTGATCTTTTCGAGTAAGGAGTGCAGTTCGAAGTCGGTGTCTGCTCCGCCCAAGGGCACAGTATAGTCCAAAAGGCACATGAGCTCGACGAGCTTCGGAGGAAGATACCAAAGCCGCCAACAATCGTACGCCTCCCAGAGCAAGGTGGCGGCTACCTTCACGCACCACTCCGTCAAAAAGACAACCCACAACCCGTGACGAGGATCAGTGAGATGGCTTCCAAAGTAGGTAAGGATGAGACCGAGCTCTGCCCAAAACCCTTGGCAGACCTCAAATTGTCCCCACCACGAGGGGAGTTGCTGGTACCGGTTGGGATAGAGTGACCGAGCAATTTCCCCCGCCTCAACCATTTGGTAAGCTAGGAAATATCCCGTGTCCGATCTCATCTTACGCTCGAATCGGACCGTATGCTGGAAGAAGGGGATGTTCCCGCGTTTCGTATATCGGAAATTGAGGGGGAGGATTGCGCGCGTGTATGACAGGGCATCGTTAGTCACCGTCAGTTGGTTATGCCACAGGCGGTCCGCCTCGAGCACGGGGTCACCCCATGTCCAGCTGAGGAGGTTGTCAAGGTAATCACGCTCCCCCTCCGTGCGAAACTTCCACGGGTCACATCCGAAGGACGGAGGGATGAGGGCATCGGATAGGGATAGGTCGAGGCGGTCGAGAACGGCTTCCATGAACCGCAGGGATAGGCCCTGTCGGCCACGAGGGGAGGAACGACGCAGGATAGAAGGGGGAATGGCGACACGGGCACGCCAATCGTAGGAGGAAATGGCTTGAAGGGGAAGGTGACCCGGCAGCATCCCCGCACCGTCGGCAAAGTCGCGCCCGATGCTAGTGACGTCGCGCACGTCGATGGGGGAAAACCAAGGAGTGGCCGCGTACAGTAAGGGGTAGTCGCGCATGGATTTACCTTGGAGCTCGGCTAGTGAGGGGTATCGACAAGGGGCTGATGAAGGATGGAGATCGGGATGAAAGACCGGTTCAGGAACGTTGGTGTTCGGGGGAAGTCGGGGTATGGAAGGAAGGTCGCTAGGAATGGAAGGCGTGTGTGAGAAGCCCACACCGCGGCGACCGCGGGCGGTATGTCCGACAGTGGGATCCGATGAAGGAAACATGGAGATCGTCTTACTCTCACGCGAGCGGCGACCGATGGTCGGAAGAAAAAGGAAGAAGTTGGGGAGCAAGGGAGTGAAGCCGCTGCGCGAGAGCGCTCAGAAGGGGGATATGTAGTGCAATACCCGTCTCGGGTACGGGGGAGGAAGGAAGTGAAAAAGGAAAAAAATTGGATACTGTAGTCCGGGTTTGGGGGACACACGTGTGCGACGAAGCGCACGATTATTTTAATTATTTAATTTATTTACTAATTAGATCTAGAATCTAGAGCCGGGAGCTACTGTACTCGCCCCGGCGGGGCTCTATATAACTTAGCCCTTTGACCGAACAAGTCAATAAACCAACCCGAGTTGCCGGAGTTGAATGTTGCCTTGGTCGAAGTCCGTCTCTACTAAGACGCTCCCTTTTACCTAAGCCTACGGCATCCTCTATCGCTCGGAGTTCCCTTTTCTCTTTCTTTTATTTCCCTATCCTTTTCTATCTCTAATTCTACCTATTTCCCCTTATCTTGTGTTGGTGCCATCGGCCTCGGTTGCGACCGAACCGGTGTAGGTGCCTTTGCCGTCGGGCGACACAGTTGACGTAGCGCTGCTACTATGACCCATCTTCCGACGGAGACCGTTGTAACGACGTCTCCCTCGAAGGGCTCCGTCGTGTTAGGAGCCAGTATTGGTGCCATCGGCCTCGGTTGCGACCGAACCGGTGTAGGTGTTTCGAGCCATCGGGCGGCACGGTTGACGTAGCGCTGCTACTTTCATTTCATCCCGTCGGGCTGCGTTGCGACGCCCCCGTCGAAGGCCTTGTCGCGTTACAAGGTGTCGAAGAAGCTCAACGAGCATTGGCCTTACAACCCAGTGGAGCCGGGGTATCTACGTACGCGCCCCACCCCACACTCGTCGAGCAGTTCTCTTCGCAAGTCTCTACCACACCGATTCCGGGCCGGGCTATTTCTCTGTGCCCCCCGCCATCAGGGATCCGAGCTACTACGAGTGGCAAGCTCGTTTAAACGGAGAAGGGAGAGTCGGACACTCCGTAGCGCTGTGCCATCGGCAGTTCTTCTTTTTGTTGCTGTTGTTGTTTTTGCTGGACCATCGGACCGCGGTCTCTGCCGGACAGGCGCATTGCACTACACTGCCAATAACCGGAATTGCAGTCCAACATGGTGAAGACGGCTGCATCTCCTAACGAGTCGATGCAGGCGTCCATCCGTGGCAGCGGATACGAATCCGCTGCGGTTTTCGCGTTGAGACGCCGGTAGTCCACGCAGAACCGAAGAGAGCCGTCTTTCTTCGGTACGAGCACCACGGGGGACGCCCACTCGGTGCTCGCGGGTTCGATAACCTCTGCGTTCAACATCTTGTTGACCTCCTTCGCGACCATTTCGCGCATGGACGGGCCCTTCGGATAGGGCATAAAACGAATTGGTTTCGTTCCCGGTTCGAGGGGAATGCAGTGCTCCGTGGCTTGGATCGTTCCAAGTGCACCGCTCCACAGACTCGAGTGCTTACGGAGCATCTCGAGTACGTGGCCACGGAGATTTTCATCATCGATGTATGACAGGTCAATCTCTTTTTCCCAATCCATCGGTGTATTTTCGGGATCCTTTTGCTGGGGAAGTACAATACCCCTCGCCGTCGGTTGGCATAAAGGTGACCGTTCGTCCGGGTCGACGCCCTGCCCCCGGCGGTGGTCTTATCGTCGGAGTTGGATCGGCCAACTCCTACCCCACCGACTTGATCGGTCAAGTCGGTCAGGTGTAGCCCGTGCGCGATCCCCTCAACGACCTTACGTTCTGGAGTGAGGATCGCGAGGGGGTTGCGCTTCGCGTATCCCACGACGGTGTGCTTCGGAAGCCGCCTTTCTCGTCGTGAGAAATTCGCGACGATGACGTCGAAGGTCTGATTCGGTAGGACCTCCGCGACGCCATTAGTCAACCTCACTCCATGTCGGTGTTGGAGTGAGGGCTTGGGTTCCAGGAACACGAGGCCCCTCCCCGTCGTTGTCACACGCACGCGGGCTTGTGACATCGCGGGGATGGTAACCCAGCGGGCGATTCGGATCGCCTGCGGTGCCTCCTCGCGTACGTCCGGCCGACCCGTGTGTCGCCCGTGTCGCCTGGTAGGGGGAGTCGGCTCCCCCTTTCCGTCGGCGATGGCGACGGTACCGCCTTGGCGAAGCTCCATTCGTTGAGCTTCGATGTCGATACATCGCACATGCCTATCGATGAAGGCCGTCCCGAGAAGGACTGGGACGGCGAGCTGGTCTGCGACTACGAACGAAAATCGGAACACCGTTTTCCTCGATCGGACAACCCGGCGGACGACGGCCGAAACCTTGAGCGGGTTGCTATTCGCGCCTGCCAATCGTGGCAGAGGTGCGTCGCGCACGACGTACCGCATCCAATCGGGAAGAAGGTCAGCCTTCCTCACCAGATTATAACCCGAGCACGTATCAACGGCGATCCTGCGGGGTTTAAATGCATTTCCCTCTGTGGCTATCGAGCCGAGGACGTTGTAAATCTTCAACGTCATAAGGCAAATGACGCCGTCGATAACCTTCGGGGCGACCTTATCGGTGAGGTCGTTCCGCCGGGGCCTTCGATTTCGGTGCTGGCCCCGCTTGTGTTTCCTTCTCCCCTTTCTTGGGGCGTCCGCGGATCAGTGACGCCCCTCGGATTATTCGAGTCCGTACGACACGGACCTTTTTCCGGCGACCTGGGGCTTGCGGAAGTCAGGGGGTCGACCGAATCTTTTCGGTCGTCGTTGCCCCCGTCGTCATCGTTACGCCTCACCGGGACGTCGGCTGTCCCGGTGTCTTGTTCTCCTGACGTCGGGCCTTCGGAGGCCTAGACGTGCGCTCCTTCCTGTATCAGCATTACAGGAGCTCCCGTGCTCGCCTCCGGTGTGTATGTTATCGTACAATGCCCCCCGTGTACTTGGCCAGCACGCGGGGTCGGGTCTAGTTCGTGGGGAAAAGACGGCTCACGAGACCGCATGTACGTAACCGTCCGTCTTTACCATTTTTTCGAACTACCCGTGCTTCCGGAGCTAACCTCCTGGCTATCGATGGTCAGGACTTCTTCGGGTAGCCGGCTGCGTGGGTCGACACGATTCCCCCAATGCGGTTCGGCGGCCTTGGCGAAATATTCGGGTACTTCCGGGCCTTGACCTGGCGCGTCCGGTCGTCGCAGTATATGGGGGACGAAGCGAGTCGGCTCTCCATCGTGACCCTCCATGGGTAGAGGGTACGGATCCTCTACCCAGTCTTGCAAGTACATTATCGCATTTTGTACCTGTTGGGGTAACCGAGAACGGTCTCGGCCCCCTCTTTCTACTTGTCGGGGGTACGTTGTGTCCGCCTGGCCGTAGGTGGGTCGATACCGACGATGGACTTCGTTACGACGGTACCCGCCTCCACGGGGGGCGAAGCGTGCGCCCCCACCCGATCGGTTCGGGAGACCTTGACGCGGGGGACGGCCCTCGCCCGCCGCCTGCCGGAGGAGATTACGCGCACCCAGGCGCGTCTCCATCTGGTAGCGGTAGTTCCTGTACGCCGTGAACATTTCGTTGTTCTGGCGACAGGAACGGGCACGCGTACATGGCATCCCCGTACGTACGGCATAGCCAGCACACGTACGCCCTGTCGTCCGTTGAGGCGAAGGTCGCCGCGTGCCGCGCCTCCTCATCGGTGAGGGGGGGGGCACGCGAGGCGCTTCTCCTCCTGCATCTCGGTTCGATATGTCGAGCCCTGCGACCCGGGGGTCCGTACCCCTTGCCACTCTTGGAGTGGCCGCGAATGCGGTCGCGTAACTCGAAGTCGTTCGGGTCGACATCGGTGAGGGGGTTCGTGCCCTCACGGGCCCTGCTCCTTGCGTAATAAGGACAGGGTCGGCCTGCCACTCATCTTCCCGGATATGGAGGGTCGAGGCGGGCGAACTTGTCGCGGCGGACTTCGTAGTCCTGCGAGTCCTCCCTGCCGGTTTCGAATCCGGCAGAGGTAAACCGCGCCGAGCGCGGTACGTTGTACCTTCCGCCGTGGTGATACGGCGGATGGTCGGAAGATCGGTCTTCTGACTGCCTGGCAGCCTTTGCACAGTTTCGGATACTTCGGCACGGGTTGCCGGTGCAAGTCCCCGCACGAAGTAGTGCGCGAAGGAATGTTCGGAGAAAGACTGCCGTGCATCGGAACGCGGCAGTCTCGAGTCGGTCAGCTAACGGGCTTTCCGTCTCATGCGATTGCTGTCGCGCCGTAGCGACAGCGTCGTACGCTTCACCTTACACGTCGTCCGTGAGGTAGCGTTTCAAGAATTGATTCACGAGCCCCAGCCAGCTCACGTCGTCATGGAGCTGGCCGGCGCGGAGGCCACGCATCGTATAACTCGTATACAGGCGCTCCGCGTCGCGCTCGAGGAAGTGCGAGAGGACTCGTACCGCAAGACCTTCGGTCAGGTGTTGCGAGTTGAAGGTGATTCGGATATCCTTCAAGAATGGCAGCAGCTGGATCGGGTCGGTATCGTAGAAGCTTCGCATCGTGGGACGGATGCCACGACAGCGTTGGACGTACTTCGCCATCCGTCCCGCGTCACCCGAGGTAACGAGCCTCGAGGTGTTATCCAAGCGGTACATACGATAGTCAGCGGCGGCGCTGAACTCTTGGATCATTGTATGTACCGGCTGGAGCCCGGGTTCAGCGGAACCCAGGGTGCCGGAGGAGGTAACCGGTAGCGTACGGACGTCTACCGGACCTGGATGCTCGGCGTAGCTCGCCGGCGGGTAGCCGCCCCAGCGGGGATCGACGGAGAACATTGGTTCTCCGGATCCGCGAGCGGCTCCTCCACGGTCCTGTTCGTCCGCGTACGATACGCGGTCCATTTGCCGCCTACTTCCGGCGATAGGCGGCAAGGCTTGGGTCTCAGACGCGAAGTTAGCGTCTCTCGGTGGACGGCTTCCTTCTGCAGTCGGACTGGTAGCGGCACGAGTCGGGCGCCAACCTTCGGGGGCGGCGGCGCTCGGAGGTACGGTACTACGGGACTCCCTCGAGGGGGCACCGGGTAGCCTTTTGGCCATGGTACGTTCCATGTCACGAGCACGCCGACGAGTGGCATTAAGCTCAGAGGAGAGGTGCGCGAACGCACCCAATTGCTCTGCGGACGGAGAGGTTCGGTCCTCGGGTCGTCTCACGTAGGTCAGCCTCTCGGGGCGATCTTGCCCGGACGGTCCGGGCGAGGCGAAACGGGAGTCTTTGACGAGCACTAACCGCGAGAGTAACTCGTCGATCAGTGCTCGGAGATTCTCTAAGGACTGCGTCACTCTATCGAACCTCCCTTCACGCATGGAGCGGAGTTCGGCCATACATCGAGTGTATACATGGTCCGATACATCGATGCGGAGGGAAGTACGGAATTCCTCGATGTACTCGGCTATGCGGTCGAGCGTCGCCGCCGCTCTTTCCTCGTAGGATCCGGGCGACGGTTCGCGTTCACGAGGACCTGCGTCGCCGTCGCCCGACGGGGCCAATGGGGACTGCATGGCGGCCAGACTCGGATGTGCCCCTTCCGAGCGGATCGAGGGCTCGAGCCCTTCGCTCATCTCGACGCGATCGGTTCGCAAAGGGAAGCGGAAGTCTGTCTTCTCGGAGATCGGACTCCAGGGTCTTCTAGGTCGGGAGACCACTGTAGCATAAACACCCCCAGCGATAGGGGTGTATGCACAGTTCGACCGAGACCCTTGTCGATCGGGAAGACGGGGGTGAAGCGGGAAACCAGCTAACGGCACCGGGCAGCGGGCCCGGGTAGCGTGGTAGAGCGGGAACGGGGAGAACGCGGGCACGAGCGAGCGGTTCGACGCCTCGACGCCCCGGCGCGGTACTGGGTAACGATCCAGTACCGGTGGGCGGAGGCGGAGCCGGCTCGTAAGTGTGCCGCGCAAGTCCTCAACCCGCGCTCGGTGCTGTTCTAAGGTAGTTAGCGAGCGCTACCTTAAAATAAGCGGGAAGTCGGACCTTGACGGTCCGTGGGTGAAAAGTCCGTGCTTGCCCTCCTCCACCGCCGCTGGTCCGCTCCATATTTAATATACAAAACAATCTATAACACTACAGTACCGAAAAACTGTAGTGGACTACTGTAGTACAGATCGGACCGTACTGTAATACTGTCAGCCATCGTGGCTGACAGTACACTTGTGTGTGCGCGCTTCCGTACCGCGCGGTGCACGTGTACACTTGTGCACGCGTGCGCCCTGTACCCGAGGGGTACACGTAGCCACGCGCGGTAGTACTGTAGAGCGTCGGGGTCTACAGTATTGGATCCCGCTGTTGATCTAATCTAACTAAAAAGCCCCACTGGGGTCCCCCTGGCAGGGGGGTTATACTACACTTAAGAACTATTACTAGCGAAGTTTTATGTTGTCCATACAAGTAATTTCCTGAGTGATGTAGCATAACCCCCCCCTTGGGGGTTTAAATTAGATTAGATCAAGAACTAGATCAGCTGCTGTAGAGCGTCGAGCTCTACAGTACAACCGCGCGTGTCCACGTGTACACCACGGGGACAAGGGACACGCGCATACACGTGCACACGTGTACAGCGCGCGAACGAAGCGCGCACGCACCACGGGTGATACTTGTACTGTCAGCCTCGACATAGCTGACAGTATTACAGTGCGGGCCGACCTGCACTACAGTAGCCCACTACAGTACCTCGGTACTGTAGTGTTATGATAGATTGTTTTGTATATTAAATATGGAGCGGACCGACGGCGGCGGAGGGAGACAAGCACGGGCTTGTCCTCAACCGACCGCCAAGGTCAGTCCACCCAGCTTATTCTAAACGTCGCCTTCGCTCTTCGCGCGCGTTTAGTCGGAGCCGAGCCGGAGTGGACGCGCAGCACGCGAGCGAGCACGGAACCGCCTCCGCCCGTCAGCACAGGTACGTCACCCAGTGCTGCTCCGGGGCGTCGAGGCGTCGATCCGCTGGTGCGTGCGCGCGTCCCTGCTCGCTCCCGCTCTACCACCGCTACCCCGGCCCGAGCCCGGTTCCGTAGCTGGTTGGCCCGCTTCACCCCTTCTCCGATCTGGGGTCTACAGGTCGAACTGCGCATACACCTCCAGTCGTTTGGGGGTGTTTATGCTACAAGTGACAGTATTAGCAAAGGAAGGAAACAGAACAAGCATTGCGGTAAAATGTACGGAACCAACGTGGCCCCTGATCTTGTCATTTCCTCTAAAGCGCGAGCAGAGGCAGAGTACGTGAGCAGCAGAAAGGGTTGGTTGGAGGGGAATCAGGCCTGGATGAAATGTAGAAGAAAAGGTCCCGGTTCAACCGTTTGACACTGTAATGTTCACAGATTGCGTTCTAAGGACGCGGGGTTCAGCGGCACTATCGTTCTAATGATGGTAGCGGTCAAGCATCTAGAGTAGAAATGGCTGATAGTGTGATGTTCTCAGATCGCGTCCTAAGGACGCGGCGCTGAGCAGCACCATTGGTCCAGCGTCTGTCTGACACTGTAATGTTCTCAGATCGCGTCCCAAGGACGCGGGGTTGAGCGGCACCATTGTTCAAATGATGGTAACAGTGAATCCGTTTCTTCCATTGCAGTGTTGATATTTGAGACTACGGGCTGGCGGGGATGTGAAGTCACGGGAGCAGGTATGGTATGGGATGGTAATGCCCGCTCCCACACCGTCCTTCAGTGTAGGGTCTTACCAAACCACGAACAGGCGCCACGTCATTTGGGTCGTGGTAGCGCGACTTGGACACGAGTGTATTTGAAGCAGGGGCGAATGTTCAAAAAACCACTTTCTGCGCTGCGGGCATTTCCGAATAAGTCGGTCCAGACCGAGGAGGTAACTTGTCGGCACTCCAGTTTCTTACCAAGAAGTCAATTGTTGTCGCCGGTTGAGAAATGGAAGAGCCGCCGACCGCTGGTGATGCCAAGGGGGGACTTTCTCGTCCGAGATAGGAAGACGAAGCTCTGCGGGAATTGAAGTCAACGTGTCGCAAGCATGGAATCAGGGAGCCCCGCACACGCCTCGGAGGATTGCGTCTAGCGGGAGAATTGATATGTAGTGACGGTTTGTTTTTGTCAAAAATGGAGCAAATGGCTGAGGCTCACGGGGCTCTCTTGGAAACTCTCACGGCAAGCATCCAAACGTTTCGCAACCAAACGTTTCGGAATGGCCTTGGCGAGCCGTCTGCGAGAATGACCCCGCACGAACAAGACGTTTTAAAAACCCCGGAAGGTTACGTTTTGGCTCCTGCATCTCCTCGATCTACTGCAAGTTCAGGATCATTCGGGCCTGGTAGGGGTGTTCTGCACAGCAATAATGCCTCCCAGCACCAAAGCTCTAAGCGGCAATGGATCGAGGGCACCGATACCGGCGAGTATGCGAGTCCCATAAAGGACTCCCGTGCGAGGAAGAGAGCCCGTTTCGAACGAGGCTTCGGCTTCGGGGATTTGGTTACGGCGGCATTGGAGCCATTACGTATCGTCACGACGAGAAGCTAATGGATGATAATGATATAGACGAGTAAGAATTGGATGAAATGTAGTAGGTCTGTTAGGAATAAACACGATCTGGCTCATCATTTCACATACTATTGGTTGCATGGTGTAGTAACTAGTTATATTCTGGCGTTCGATATCCTTTTACCTGCAAGCAACTCTTCTTCCCATATCGTTTCGTTTACATGGACTCTGTCCTTGAGTCTCGGGCCCGACTGCTTGCAGAAGGAGAGGTGATCAGCGCAGACCAACCCGGGAGCGCAGGAATTTGTCAGGCAGCGATGACCCTATTCCCATGTCCGACCGAACGCGCGTTCAGGTGCGCTGAAATTAAGCGCAAATTTACTTCGGTCTGACGTATTGCGCATTGGCTAGAAAAAAATCTGGAAAAATTATAAAGCGCACAGGGCCCAATTTGATTATTTTATCATACCGGATGGACGTCCAAAAATGCCGACATGCATCCGACGGCAGCCGTTGGCCGGATGGACGTCATCCTCGCTGTCATGTCGCGTCATTGATCTCGTTGGTCGCTGTCAGGATATCATTCGCGGTTCCCCTATTCAGGCCCCTGAATCCCGACGCACATCTACTGGCTGGCGCTCCTCGTGACGTGCGTCTATTGGTTCACTACTGATCTCACTTACTCTGTCCGTTCCACTCCTTCCCTATGACTAGTACTTCCGTCAGTTCCGGGATTTCAGTACGTTTTGGGCATGTGTCAGTGCAGGTACGTAATGGCAAAATACGGTTGGTACGGGCTCCATTCGACGAATATCCTTTTTTGGTACTGACTACGGAGCATGCCCCAAAACGTATCGGAATGTCCGGTTTTACCCGCTCGCAATTTCCGGTGGAACGATACGTTTTTGGCCGATTTACACGGCGGCACCCCTATACGCGCTGGATTTGCGACATTGCTGTGTGCAATTTCTGACCAAAATTTTGCCGACGGCAGCGCGTAGCCAATAATTTGTCAGTGCGCAAAATTTAATTTTTGACATGTCCCGTTAGAGGCGCATGACCAGTATTTTTAAGTTCAATTTTATTACGTACCTGTAACGGAGTATGTGCAATACGTCAGAGGCCTCATACGTATGGGAATCGCTGGTGTATATACTACATCCAAGTTTAAAGCAAGCAAATGAATACGGCGTACATGATCGTGGGACATCTGCGCTCTAGCTATTTTTAGGCCTAGGGTGAATATGACACGAAAACCGACTGCCAACCAATTTCCGGGGAGGTGTTTTAGACCCATGCCAGGACGTTTTCGAGGGTGCTGTACTGGTGCGTTTTGGAGGGGTGCTGTAGAGGTACGTTTTCGACGTGTGCTGTACAGGTAAGTTTTCGAGGGGTGCTGCACAGGTACGTTTTCGAGGTGTACTGCACAGGTACGTTTTCGAGGGGTGCTGTACAGGTACGTTTTCTAGAGGTTCTGTACCGGTACGTTTTCGAGGTGTACTGTACAGGTACGTTTTAGAGAGGTGCCTACCCTCCCGCTACGATTTCGAGGGGTGCTGTACCGGTACGTTTTCGAGGGGTGGTGCACAGGTACGTTTTCGAGGGGTGCTGTTGTGATTCGCGTTGTGTACGGACACCAAGGTATGGAGGGATATGTCTCACTCGCACGGGCAAGAGATTCGGCACCAACTCGCCGGCTACCTCCTCCTTCTCTTCAGAGGAGAAGGTTGCTTTCCGTTTATACAATACATCCCCAACGCCTCACTACACGTAACACTAGCTCAATTCTACTTTCGCATCAACTGCGTGCGGAATTGCTAATTCCGTCTGTGCATGTATGCTTGGCTTGCTGACGGCTATCATCGTGCTTGCTAGTTGATGGTACACACCCGCAGGGTGTTTGCTCGTTCAATTACGACATTACCTTGATGCCCAATTCGAGCAATATAACATGCAATTGTGTTTGTCAGTCGTGCATGGATGCTCTTCCAATCATGGATGTGTGGGCCGTCAATCAACGACGTTGACACTCCCCCCAGTCGTGATAGTTGGCCACTATTGCGACTAACGCCTTCAAGGGACACAGTTGTGGTGCTACCAGTCATCTTTGTCCAAAGCCTTCTTGGAGTCTAACGTCACAGTCATTATTCCAGATGCACACAGCACGTTGAGGCGTTTGGACATTGTTGCATTCCTTTTTGTGAGAGCATCTGAAAGGTTCTCTTTGCCCGGGATCCACCTGACAACATTGAGCTCCTTTGACTCGAAGCTATTTCGGATTCTCTGCACAGTTTGGCGTAGCCTGTATTCACGACCCTCGTGTAGGGTAGTCACAGAGTCCCACAATGCTTTAGAGTCTACGTTCAATTCGTGCTTGACGGGGTTTGACAGAAACAGGGTGTTCACGGCCACCTTGAAATAGTAACCTCGATCGTCCTCAGTTGCTGCTGCGAGAATTTCTGCCCCGTATGAGGAGTGAGAGACTCTTTGTTGCTTATGTGACGTCCAGTCCAGCATATGGAAGACGTTCTGTTCGCCAATGCCACTTCTAGATAGTATGCCGGTGAATGAACCCGTCTGGCCATAGTCGCGGTTGGTTGGGTGTGAAGCGTCTGAGAAAGAACACAGGGAGACATCAGTTGGGTTCTCAATTTTTCTGAACATAATGCGCGGATCGAGCTTGCGCAGTTCAGCCAGCATCTGGTTTGCTTCACAAAGATGGGCTACCTTGAGCTTTCCCAGGCGTTGCTGCATTAAGGAGACGACAAGCGAGGCCTGGGGCATGACTCCATTTCCAAGGTACAGCAAGGTACCAGCAAGGCTGCGGAATTGTATTACTTCCTGTGCATTAGCAGTTGACTCCTGCATTTTGCGTCTTGTGCGAGTCAGGTTGATTGTGCGTATACGCTTCCAATATTTCTGCATCGAGAGTTCGAGACTCCCATCCGGTTCCATGTATATTTCACATCCGCCAAACATGTATAAAGGGCCGTCGACAACCTTCCCCACTACGAACCGTTGTTTCAGCTTTGCAATAAATTCATCAATTGTGCCATGTTTCCCCGCAACTAGGAAATCGTCGCTCAATTTAGCAACAAGTAAAACGATGGACCCTGCTTCGCTTCGCCTAACGTAGAGCTGGCTTATGCCGAATACCCTGCCGAGGCCTCCGGTTGTCAACATCCACTCCTCTGCTGCGATCATCCACTGTCTACCAGCTTCGACTATGCCATAAGGCAATTTTGTCAGCTTCCAGAGGATTCCTCTGCTGTAAAGCTCATTGTAGTGCCATTCCCTGGGAGCCCGAACATAAATGTTTCGTTGAATGGGTCCACTCTGGAAGTATGCGCCCTTGATATCTGCAGTCTTAACCGAAAATGCCAGAAATGTAACAAGTGAAAGCATCAAGCGTATAATGCCGAGTTGGGCATTGGACGAGTCCTTCCGTATGCTATCCTTGTCGTCGTCTTCGTTGCCGTGAGGGCACAAGCGTGCCTTCAGTGTTCTGCGTCTCTCTTCATCGGTCTTAACCTTGTAAAATACGTTCGAGCTCACCACATTCGCATCGGCTGGTACCTCCGACTCGTGCACTGTCTCGTACGCACCGACCCAGTTGGAGTCATATTCTTTTTGGAAGGCTTCATCTACTATCCACGACGGCGCAAATTCCAATTTCTTGCTCGTGACCTGGTTTGTACCAATCTGATCGTAGATATCTTCCATAACTCTTGGTCTGTGAGATTCCAATTCACATATCTCACCTGTTGGGCCCGTCACTCGATCTGCGCATCTGTCGATGTCCATGCTTGCTTCGTTTGTGTCTGCTTTGATTATCTTAGTCCTATCGAGTGACATGAATTGCTGTTCTGGGCCTGCCACTGTGTCGCAGCCGACGTCAGCTGTGGCGCCTGTGCTTGTTGCTTGTTTGGTTGTGATGAGAGCGTTGACATCTGTCGGATGTTGTGCGTTGTCCGACATTTCAACATCCTCCCCCTCATCCGACAGAGTCCCGATTTCCTGTTCTAGCGAACAGCTCATCAGTTCCTGGGTTAGAAGCGATTGCGGGGCCAGACGTACATCTTCATATGCAGGTTTCATTGGTGGACCCCTGCTCACTCCTCCGTTGACAATTCTGCTGGCTTCAAGATAATAAGGTTGTACACAAATAACTTGTGCACGCACCCACTCGTTTTTCTCGCTTCCTTTTGTAGAGGAGTGCCATACCCAAATTATGTCCCCGGTGCTGTACGCTGCTTTCCTGGCGTGGTTACTGGAGTTTGATTTGAGGGCACGCTAGAGTGCCCTTGTTGCCATTTGCTCAACATGGGCATCTAGCAGCTCCTTCGGGACGACTGTAGACGGTATTCCGAGTACAGAGGGTTGGTAATCCCTCACCAGTTGGAAGGAACTGAGAATGCGCGATCCGGAGAAAAAGTTTGACATGAATATTGCCCTGGCTACGATATCCTCAGCAGAGGAGGAAGTAAGTTCCTTGTCCATACGTCGAATGATCTCCTTAATGGTCTGGATTTTTCTTTCCACTCTCCCCGTTTTGTTGTGCCTCCGAGCTGGTCGTGGCTTGAATATGATTCCGTGCATTTCCAACATCGTCCTGAGTTTTCGGCGGTTATATTCGTCATCAGCCGCTAGTGCTACCGGGGCTCCATGTCGGGTTATCCATAGGAATTCTAGCTTGCTACACACAGTAGCCATGTCCTTTGAGCGTGAGATCGTGCCTTCAGAGAATGCCGTACCTGCACCTGTGATGATTAGGATGGTGCGCTTGCTGCCTCTGACTTCTCCGAAGGCAAAGTCCATTAGAATTTCCATATTGAAGCGCTCGTTAACATGCGTGAGAGAAATCTTGTTAGTCGGTGCTGGTTTGCCTGATTGTGCGCATATGCCGCATGCTGCCCCAACATTGTCAATTGCTGTCTCAAGTGCTTGCGTAAGTACCCCAGCGTCATCACATACGCCTTTGATTTGTTCAGATGGTGCATGGGTTAAGCGATGAACTCGTTTTGCAAAAAGTTTCGGTGCGCGCTTGATTCTGTTGTGTAGTGTTGACGATGCCAAAGATGTGATATAGTTGCTTAGCCGTGGAATAATCTCAACCCTTATCCGATTGCATCGGGGCTTATTCGGATCATCTGCTATGTACGTGGAGAACGTACGAGGTGAAGAATCGTGAGGTCTGCAAAAGCAAATGAATGGAGAATCGGCAATGTTGTTTTGTATTGCATATTTACCAATGTCAAGTCCGATAATGATTGATGAATTCCCAGGGAGCAGATCAAACAGAATTGTGCACGGGCGTTGCTCCTGGTCGAAGATAGTGAGCTCCCAACAGCCTACAAAGGATTCTGCACCTAATCCTTGCTCCCCCCATCCGTGAACCATTTTTTTTCGAGGCGTGTGCATCGTTAGATCTATCTCCAGTAAGTCGCATAACCTGGCGGCGCTATTTGTGCCGGCGGTACAACATGGAGAGCCAGAGTCATAGATCGGGTTCGGATCGACTGTCATGGCTCTCAGTTCTCGAAGTATGGCCTTCGTTTCTTGCCTGTGCGCTCGTCCTCACTCCTATCGGACTGTTTATTGTGATTGAAGTCACTCCTAAAACGCTTCTTATGTGCCTCCTCATAGCCACTGCCTTTTTCGATTTCGCGACCTTTCGAATTTTCGTTGTACAGTTCGCACTGTCGGTCACGCGCCCAATGACCCTTCTTACCGCATGCAGCGCAGTATGAATTCCTTTTCGCGCCCGTTCCTGGAGAGATGTATCCCTTCCTATCGCCACTCTGCTTCCCTGCTTTGTCTGATAGCAACGATTCTATGATTTCTCGCGCATCCGGCTGCTCGGATTTTTTGTCATTCGAGTGTCCATTCTTCTTGCTTATGTCTGTGCTGCACTTCACGTTGTGCAGCGCTTCTAGGACGTCGTCCAGCGTAAAGCGAATGGCAAGCTGCTCATCACTATTGACCTGCGTCATCCTGGCTTCCAGTACCTTGATTGTGGCCAAAGCCTTATCTGCACTTGTTGTCAATTGCTGCGATTCAGTGTTATGGCCGCTCGATGATGACTGAATACCAAAAACATGTTCCTTAAGTTCTCTGATCTCTTTGTGGTTTATATGCGACATTTGCTCATCTGAGTCTGCAGTTCCGGGTTGCTTACCCATTAACATACTCAGTATGTTTGTATATACAGAGTCGAGGAGATTGGCGTTCTCAAGGAGGATCAAGGCAATGTTCTGTTCCTCTTGCGGTGTTGGTGAGTGCTTTAAGCAGTTGAAAAAATCCTGTGCCACCGCGTGGAATCTGCTTGCGAACGTCTCATACGTCTCGCCCTTGCTGCGCTTGCAATTAAATACCCTGCGATTGAACTGTATGAGTCTCCTGGCTGCTTCCGTTGACGAATCTTTGGCTACGATTTTGAGAATTCGCTCTACAAGAGCTTTCTGCTCCATGTACGGTAGTACGATGTCATCGTCATCATCGGGCTCCTGATGAATAGCCGCGTCCTTCAGTGTCGAGTCGATGACCTTCTGGTAGGCATCATCCATGCTCGCGTATAAGGCGTAGGCAAAGCCACTAGCAACACCCTTCGCTCGGGTGTCACCACCTTTAGCAAAGACACAAACTCGGCGCATCCATGTGCGCACTTGGTTGCGATAGCGGTACCTATCAGTGGATGCAGTGAGGCGAGGAGCATCCGTATGCTTGTTGTGCGATGACTGCCCATGCGAGGACTCAGAGCCTCCTGGGCCCATAACTGTGAGTCGCGTTGCGTACGGACACAAAGGTATGGAGGGATATGTCTCACTCGCACGGGCAAGAGATTCGGCACCAACTCGCCGGCTACCTCCTCCTCCTTCGAGGAGGAGAAGGTTGCTTTCCGTTTATAAACTACATCCCCAACGCCTCACTGCACGTAACACTAGCTCAATTCTACTTTCGCATCAATTGCGTGCGGAATTGCTAATTCCGTCTGTGCATGTATGCTTGGCTTGCTGACGGCTATCATCGTGCTTGCTAGTTGATGGTACACACCCGCAGGGTGTTTGCTTGTTCAATTACGACATTACCTTGATGCCCAATTCGAGCATTATGACATGCAATTGTGTTTGTCAGTCGTACATGGATGCTCTTCCAATCATGGATGCGTGGGCCGTCAATCAACGACGTTGACAACAGTACTGCAACCGTGGCGACGTATAGTAGCGTGGGCGCCTCTAGTGTTCATAAGGTTAGGACAATGGGCACAACACAACAGGGAGACGGAATCCTGTGTGACGTAAGCGTCTAAGTGGCGACGGGATATCGTGGCCCACGTAACGTTTTCAACTCGAGATATGGCAGCGGGTGGGCAGTGAGGAAGCTTGTGGCACCTGGGGCGAGGAAAAAATTGTAACGTACCAACCTGCATATGGTTGCGGCACTGTGGTCTGCCAGATTATAGAAAGACTCGCACAGGTTCTTTTCCAGAGAGTGCGAGCTGCTGCACTTTGCTGCTCCTGAAATAAAAAGTTGTTTATGTGGTCAAGTCACGCGAATGAGGTAGGTGGTTCTAATCATCCTAGATCAGACTCCCGTAACTCGAATTGCCTTGGGTGTACAGTAGATAGCAAGTTTCAGAGGAGCACACGAACGGGTCTTCGTGCAAAACGCTGATATTGCGTGACCGAAGATAACTGGGGACCCTGTAAGTGGACTGAGGCGGGGACATGAGATTGTCTCCGTATGAGGCGTAGATATTTGAAGCCAAGAACGTGAAGTCCTGGCGCTGGCGCCCAAGTGCAGGACCGTTACTGCCCGGCGTGTAGTCGTACCGTTACAGTCTGGCACTGTAAGAACGGGGACTACTGTAGTAGATATAATAAAGTAGGGAAGGGGAAGGACTGGAGTGGGTCATCGATCAACGCAGTGGCATCATCTCGAGGACCGACCCTTTTGTCCCTTGGTTTTGTGCCTAAGTCTTTCGCCTGACTACGTTTTCGTCTTCCCTTTTTGTACATCGAGTACAACGAAAAGTACTCCACCGCACGGGTAACGCACGACGAGCGCTCTGCATAGCGCCCGAATTCGTCCTCCGTGACGGCGTCGGCTCCGCACGGCGTCGAATTACCACGTCGAGGACGTCGATCTGCCTTTCGTGGCATCATTGTGTCGAAACCACACCCGGTGTGGGTTCGACACAACGATGCCACGGTCCGTTCTACCAAAACCTCTCCCAACCAGCTACCGAACTCCCTTCTGTCTTGTTTTGTGGTTCTTACTACACGTGTGCACGGCACTCGTCGCGTCTCGCACGCCTCGAACTACAGTACGACGTGTCGCAGCTCCCGCTACCCGAAGCCGCTCGAGCGCGGCACGTTCTACTACAGCCCCACCGTATGTCGCCCACCTGCGCGATGCTACAGTGCCAAGTTGAGGAAAAGTGAAGAGGAACCAGAACGTTTGACGAAGTTTCGAAGATATTCAAGGTACCAACTCGGGAGGCGAATGATAAGCCTACTACAGGCCCAGAGGAGCAAGCAAGACCAAGGCAGGCGAGAATTGATAATAGGGGAGGTTAAATAAGTTAATGCAGGAGAAAAAGAAGTCAAGACACGAAAACAAGGGAAAATATTATTTTAATGACAGCCAAAGGGTATTGTCTCGAAACATTCATTTCTCTGTTGACAAACAATATTTTCATGTTCCCACATAAAGAATGTAATGTTTTTCAAAAAGCAAACATATATTGTTCATGGGCCATCTTATCACTGTTTCATATGTCTAGAACCAACGTTCTGGAACAGTACCCAGTATCATTGTCATGACAATCTAATGATCGTTCACTGAGAATACTAGTGTTGTTTCTGACTTCAAAAACAGCGTTTTGGACATCGTTTCCTCTTTTCCCTAAACGTTTCGTCCAAAAACACTATTATTTATTGTTTTCCTTGTTTTTGCCTCTGCAGTGCGTGATACACGTTGTCCGACGTGTGGGAAGATTGAACACACGACCGAGACGTGCTGGTCCCGCTTTGCAAGAAAGAATGTGGCCCATGCGCGCCCTCATGATAACGCTGGCGCAGAAAGCACTTATCGCGCCAAGCCTGGCAGCTCTGGCAACAACGCCGGTGGCGAGGCCAGCAGAGACTCAAAGGAAGTCACGGTCATAACTGAGTCTACCAAGGGACCATTGGTGGCAGCTACGAAACGCAACGCCGAAGGAGAGGCCTTGCCGAAGCAGTCAAAGAACTTTGAAGAAGTTTCGATTCCAAGGCTGCTGAATCCCACTCCAGTAGCACCCAGTGTAGCACGCGCCTGGAACGAGCCGCTGAGGATGCCGAGAGTGAAGCTTGCACGCCAGAAGAAGAAGAATGTTTCAAAGAAGGCGGCCCTTCAGGAGCACGTCAGCATGTACAACATCGTGTCGGAGCTGGCCAATGCACCGTCTGGTCTAACCTTTGGACAACTTGTCCGTGGAGACGCCGAAGGAGCAAGGAAGGAGATGAAGCGCCTTCTATCAAGAGTGTTGGGGCGTTCTCACGGCTTTGAGGGCTACACGGATGTCTTCCAGAGACGTCTTCGTGTGGCTATTGTGTAAGTTTATGGAACCGATGCTCAAGCATTATTGGATTCGGGTGCGGTGCCGAACATCATGTCGCCGCACCTCATGAAGAGGCTCTCTCTGACGCTAGAGAGCACGAAGAAACTCAAAACTGTGGCAGAGGGGAAGAGTTCCCCGTGTGTTATATCATTGCGCCAAATACCAATCTCGTTTGGGGGACTGGTGAGCATGATGGATGTCCTTGCTGTTACGAGAACGCCGTACGACGTGATCGTTGGGATGCCGTCGTTAGAGGAGCTCCAAACGTGCATTAATCTGAGCCAACAGCATGTTCAAGTAACTGTGGGTGCTGAGACGATTCGACTAAGCCTGGAGATGGATGAAGATCGCAAAAGTCCAGGGTCCGGTACCGAAAGTGTTCCTTCGCACAATCACAAACCAAGCTGTTGGGGCTCGTCATCGGAGAAGAAAGGATTGTGGTGGATCCTGAGAAGACATCGACCATTTTGAACACCCCCGAACCGTATACCAAGACGGAGTTACGAAGCTTCCTTGGGCTAGCGGGGTACTACCGCCGATTTATTCCCGAGTTCGCAGAAGTGTCTGCGTCGTTGCACGCTGTTACCTCTAGCAAGGTCGAATTTGCAGTTTCGGAAGAGATGCGAGCCGCTTTCTAGGAGTTGAGGCAGAGATTGACGTCTCCTCCGCTGTTGGCGCTCCCGAAGTTTGACGAGCCCTTCGAGGCAGATGCATCCAACGTTGCAGTGGGAGCAGTTCTGGCTGAGGAGAAGGAAGATAAGAAGTTCCACCAGATACAGTACGCCAGTAGGACGATGACGGAGACTGAAAAGAAGTACTGTACCCGTGAGAAAGAAGCGTTAGCGATGATCTTCGCGCTAAACAAGTTTCGTGTGTATTTGCTCTCAACGCAAAAGCTCAAGTTGATTACGGATCACCAGGCCCTTCAACATGCGTTCAAAAAGAAAGACATCTACGGTAGACTCGCTCGTTGGTTTGATTTCCTGGCGGAGTACGAATTCGAGATATTGTACCGCTCTGGCTCAAAGCATTGTGCTGCTGAATTTCTCTCGCGTCTTCAAGACGACAAGGAGAGGCGCGAAGGATGAGGGAGACCTGGTATGCGCCGCCGCAACTTTTACGACAGGAGATATGCTGAAAGATATGGAACCTCACGTTCAGGACACATACAGTTGCTTCGATGGCGAAGAGATGGTTGAACAAGATTTCGCGCAGAGGCTCAGGATCAAGGAGAACTCCAGGCGGTTCCTTGCCTGGAACCAAAGGCTCTTTCGCAGGACGAAGAATGGGATCAGGACAATCCCTTCTCGGGAGACTGGCCTGCATATACTGCGTTCACTGCCTGCCAACAATGGCCACTGGGATGCTACAGCCACGAAGCAGCTCGTCTTTGACAGATACTGGTGACCGGGAGTTCATGGCGATATCTACGCCTATGTCTATGGATGTGAAGGCTTCCAAACGGTTGCGCCCATCCCGACGTACAAGAGCACGGATGTAATACCAGCCTCTCAGATCTTTGAGACGTTCTAAATACTTTGCCGGGCCTATCCCAAGACGAAGAACGGTAAACGCTAAATCCTGATAGCGGTCGACCATCTGACGGGTTGGACCCTGGCTTGGGCTACCGAGACCGCTACGTCGGCGGAAGTTTTCAAGTTCGTGGAGGAGATCATCCATTCGTTTGGTCCCTCTCGGACTGTAGTCTCAGGTAACGCAACATGTTTCAACGCGACAGCGTTGAAGAACTTCATGGCACAACAGGGAATTTCGCGGAAACCGGTCCTCGCCCATGCTTCCATGTCCAAAGGAAAAGCCGAGCGTTTGGTCGGGACTATAAAGCGTTCAATTCGGAAGACGCTCTTAGGTCAGGGCGCCGCTAGCTACAAATGGGAATCCGCGCTGAAGTAGATTCTCTACGGGTACCGGCGACGTCGACTGTCGGACGGGTTCTCCCCGTTCGAGTTATGAATGGAGTGAAGCCGCCGTCGCAACCCCAGACAGATCCGAACCAAATACGGTGGGAGGGGGGCGTTGAGGGGCACAACTTGGGACTGTTAGCGATCCTCGCCCTCCGAGTGACGAGGACTTCTAAACGGTTGGGCAGAAAGAGCAAGAAGATGGCGGTTATCTCACAACGCCAATTCGACGTAGGCGATCAGGTTCTGGTCGCCCGAGGAACAGCATTGAGAGGGCAACAGAAGTGGTCCCTAGGAGAGTCGAAGGGGGTGGGAAGAGAGTGAATCTACTAATGAGAAAGAAGCGGATTATGCAACTGATATCACGAAAATGATTGAAAGTTTTACAATTCGAAAACCAAGGCAAGAATGTTTCTGCGTGTGATAGGAGGGATGAGATAGTAAGATGGCTACAAGAGTCGAACGAGCAAAACAATAATGTCGCAAAGTGTTCTGAATGTGCTCCCAAACTCTTCCTTCATTATCCAACTTATTTAGAGAAAGAAAGTTAGGGGCGCAATGAATGTGACAGGAAGAAGAGAAGTGGTGCACTGAAGTGAACTGTGAGTTGCAATTCAACTTACGTGCTCGCCAACATCGGTAAAAGTCAGCACTCGACACGGTTCCATGGCTTGAGAATTTGGTGGAAGAGCCTGACAGACGAACAGTGGACGATAAAATGCGTGCTCATCTTAGTAGCACATTGCGTGCGGCTATCTGTTCACATATTGTCTGCATTGCTGGCCTACGTTTTGAGCCCCCTTGACAAAGGTGCTATCGCGTGAAGTGGATCCATGAAGGAGTTGGATCCACTACGGACGGATTTATTAACAGCGCATCACTGCAGAAAGAAGCGGAGTTGATGGGGATACTCTTGCTGCGAGTGCAACAGATGCAGAGTTCCACAGCGGTATTCTGAAGTGAAGTCGGGAATACAGTCTTTGTGACTCACGCTCGTACCTTCGGGCAGACCGAGGTTCCGCTCAGAGCGCTCCTTTTATATAACTACTATGTCCGGGGGTTTTGTGAAGTCCAGCCCCTAACTGGCTTGAGTAGATCAAACTAGAACTGTCTACATCTGTTCTAGATCCTTCTACAATATTCTGGTACTGGAGTTTGTTTGGTTTTCGAAAGCTTGGCATTTCTCCGCAGAGCAGTCGATCTTCGCTCTAGAACATTTCAGAGAATTCTAGATCATTCTTCTCATGTCTCGCAGGGAAGAGTAACATAGGTGCCATAAACTAACAGGGAAAAGTATTGTATGGTGAATCGCTGGACTGCTTTCTACATGAAGAGTAATTCTACTTTTAGCGACACGTAAGTCAAGAGAGTTTCAGCATGATCGGACCCATACAGTTGATGGCCCGTATCTAACATGATACAGTACCGATTTCCTCACTAAAGGTTTTCCAGTAGGGGTGAAATGTAGACGGTGAAGATCGTATCAATCTTTAACTACCACTGTAGGAAGCCTGTACTTATATTAAAGCATAGGAACTAAAATGATGATGAGACTATTGTGCTCTCCCAGATTCAGTTTGAGTCAAACGGACTAAACCATCATTGATCTCGGTCAATCCTGGTGCGCAATTATCTCCTATCAAATCTCATGTTGTCCGAAGCCTCTAACAAGCAGAATTGAGCTGCATGAAGTCATACAATCTGGAATGCATTGTGCACGCGTCTACACACGAAATGCAGTATATAGTGCATACAGTTTCCGTAAGCATCCCTTAACAGAAGAAACACAGCCACATCACTAACCTGCCCAGCTCTGACCGTCGTCTGACACTTGATGCGTAATGCTAAGAGGGGCAACCATTTTGTGCACGGAGATAGTTGTGTCATGTGAAGCAGCATCCGACACGTAGGTAAGAAAATGAAGAGATACCATAGCAACCTACAGTACGAAAATGGACTGTGCACTTTGCACTGTTAAGATACAACATTCTCCGTATTGATTTATGACCGCATGGTGAACTTATTTGTAACACGTACATTAGCATCGGCGTTCTCGTGGATCTCAGTATTTAATGAAGAGTTACCATAAAAGGCATCGATGGTCCTCACACAGGCAGCAATCGCCGTATTCTGATAGCCTTAGTTGCATGGGTGAAATTTTGGTATGGAAACAAAACGTTTTTGTCTGAATAGGAATTGGTTCTGGTTCCCATCGCCTTTATTTGAAACTAAAACGGGGTACATCGCGATGCCCACACCCACTGCCACCTAAACATACTTCGGGGGTAATATTACGAGCAACTACTCTTCATGAAAGGGACTTGAAATTGTTCTGCGATGTATTGGCATTGAGGCTGCAACAGCTATCGTCGACTTCTAGACCAGCAAAGAATTTGATAATCCCATTGTGACCCCTTGAGTCCATTCTAACAACTGCATTCCAGGTGGTGCGGGTAGCTCAGCGAGCAGTCCTAATGGTGACGATTGCAGCACCACCATCCCTTGTACGGATAATGACGGAACCTGCAACGAGAGACACGGCAATAACTGCCGTAGGAATACTTGTGGCATTGCTTTTTAGCAGCGCGCCTGCTTTTGACGCAACGGCACGGACATTTCTTAAAAGATCGTTCTGCAACATCCACGTCCTCCGCGACATCTTGTTGAATGGAGATGTCTTCCTCGACGCGCTTGTCGTTCACAGCAAAGGCGACTGTGACCAAGACCAGGAGGGCCAAGAGAAAACATGTGCTGCGATGAAACATGGTAGAGAGGTAGACCTGCTTTTCGGATGATTTGATGCTTTTTGGTTTGGATTGGAGAAAGGCGTTGTGGGGCGGGGGATGTTGAAGGACAAAGTAACTGGTTCAGGCATGTCTTATATAGCCGCAGAGCTGTCCATGGTGTTCAGGGATGAGACGGTTCCAGCTCGTTTGGTTTGTTGAGAAGAAGACTAGGCTGACACAGGCATAGGGGAATATGGCAAAGCTGTAGACAACTTGTCAGTGTTCACCAAACGCGGTGGCATTTGAGCAGGGGCTATTTGTGATAAGAAAAGAATAGTTCTTTGATAGATTCTATCTGCGAGGCGTGTTTGAATGGTAGATATTATTTCATCTCCCTCAACTGTCTTACTATTTACCACAAGCGGAAGAGGCTTTGACTTTCTGGATGAGATGCAAAGGTTTGCAAGAATTGAAAGATGTAGGTTCCAATCAAACCGGGTGTTTTTCTCGCCGGGATTATGATGGAAAGAGGCCCCAACCCCAAAAAGTTTTTGCGGTTGAGAGATTTATATGTTTTCTCCGTAGTTAATCTGCATTGTCATTACTTTGTAAAACGTGGATCCGCGACTACCGTTTCCGGCTCTCGTATTAGGTTGAAGGCGAAAGCAACTAATGCTCACGATTAAAGTGTAGTGGTTTCCCGAAACAGTGGTGGTATTGCTGAACAGGATTAAAACACATTACAGGAACATACTGAGGAATGAGGTAGAGAGCTGCAGTTGTGAGCTGAAAGTGGGTGGTGTTGCTTTCAAGAGATGGCCAATCATTGTCATATCTGATATCGGTTGGCCAGGACCTCATCCAAAATGCCACCGAGTGATGTGCAGATGCTACCCTAATTAAAAGAAAATAAAAGTGTATAACAGATACAGTCTCTATACAAGGCATACACAGTCGAGATTCTCGATCTGTGTGATCTGACCATGATCAGAAAACGAATTGCGTCCGCACAGATAGTTCCAGCATGTCCCGATGGTCGATATACAAACGGGGATGGAGACGCCCTTCTCCACAGACCAGGACAGATCCCAAAGCACGACAAAGGATCGAAGTACTCTATGCCCTCGAATAAAAGGAAAAATGGTTTTGGCCACAAATATTATTGGCCAACGATGCAACTGTGGAAAAAGGAAGGAGAGCATTGATTACGATACGATTAGATCCGAACCGATCGGTTTGCCCCGTAGACTTTTGTAGTGATACATTGGTTTCTCTTTAATGAAGAAATTGCTCCTTGAAACTATAAGACTACGTCTGCTGAAACAATCATAAAGCATACGAAATTAATATCTAATTCATCAAGCAAATGGAATTGGGAATAGGGTTCAGAAGATGCGACCAAGATGCAAAATAGTGGAAGCAGAGTCATTTTAACCGCGAAAAACAGAGTCCACTTTCCGAAAGTATAATATTAACCTATTTCTCCCAACCTGTAAGACATGCGGAAATTAAGGAAAGTCATGTCCTCTTTCTCGGGACTGTCAGGTCGTTTCTCGTTAAGATGCGACGCAAAGAAGAACGTACTCTTGTGGATACAGTGAATACAACAATGCTTCTCATCGTTTGAGAACCGACGGAACTTCCTCAACGCATAACAGGCGCTCACCCTCACACCTATTGCCTACTCAAGCAAGGGCGAGGACGGTGATATGTAGGTGTCGGGGATATAGTGAATTGCCCTCTCACAGCCTCGACGCCAGCCCCGATTCGTACCATGGCGCACGGCTAATTCGAACAACGTCATGATGAGCGCCAAGGAACGGCATCAATACAACTGCTCTCGATAGACTAAATGCAATAATCAGGCAAAGACAAGGCGAAGGTTAAAGAGCGAGAAGTAACACTAGCCAGAAACTGATTGCCTTGCACGCTGACCCTTTTCCCGAATTCTCCATTAGAGATACCCCTGTCCAACCGCCAGGTTGCGTGTGAACCAAAAGCGCCTCCGCCAGATGTGTTAAGAGATGAAAATCTCCCGGATACCTGCAACGAGAAACCATTGAGCAGCAAGAGAATACGCTACCAAAATCTGAAACCATTCATATCAACGACGTTTTCTCCGTCGACATTGGTGTCGTTGTCCTGTGCCGAAAAGAAGATAGCCTCCTTTGCCATAGCTCGACCCGTGACGCTTTCAAAGGGCCTTCATTTCAAACCCCTTTGCCGCATACAAAAAGGGCGTGTCCTTAGTAAGGGCAACTGTCTCGGGTGTGTATGGGGTGAGCGCGAGGGAGGGAATAACCCAATGACAAAAGCTGTTTCATGTATGGGGTGAAGGCGAGCAAAGGGCAGGGATCAAAGCGGAGCGCTCGTCCTAATTTCGGACACGAAGATATCCTAACAACTTGTGAAAACTCGTTTTCTGCGGTTCATGAGATGCATACACGATCAAAACGATGCAAGGATGCGTTTCCTTCTTTCAGTGGGCGTTAGAGCTGAAATGCGTTGAAGGCAGCTCAACTGCATAATCGCACATGCGCCATGTAGAAACAAGGTATCGCGCCTCGTCACACGACAGCACGGCACGATCTGCGGCGAGTGGTATTAGCAGTATAGACGGCGGTTGACAAAAATAGATTTTTGTTGGAATCGCGTGATGCACTGGCAAGCATGGCGGAGGGTGGTTTGCAGATTGGGTAACAAGAAGGGGTTGGTGAGACAGGGAGGCAGTTTTGGATGCAGAGCACTCCCAGGTCAGAGGCACAATGGTGCACAAAGTAACAGGAGGGGAACATGGGGGGAGGAAGTGAGGATTTATGAAGAAGCAGGGGGCATGGAGGAAGGGTTGACGGCGCGCGGCAGACACGAGAGAGGCCATCTATCTAGGTTTGATTTGAGATCAGATGGAAACGGAAGGAAAGCCTTGTTGTCGGTGGGCGTCAAAAAGACTGGGTGTCGATGCCGTAAAGCTTTATAGAGGCAGGCATGCACGAGATATGTGGACAAAGGTGCTCACAGTTGTCAATTGACAACTGTTCAAAAGGTCTAGTAGACCCTGTTGTCAATTGACAACGCACATATTATTGCCATACAGTAACCATGGGGGTAGCAACGGAAACGACCGAGTAAATACGGAAAGACTGTCTCCCAATTCGATCTCCCCCTAATTCCTATAAATATTTTTGATATTTCATTCTGGTCAATCATAACATGAGCAGTGCCACCAATGCTGAGCGCAGAAACGCATCATCAGCATTGGGCGGTCCTTTCAAATCACGCCATCTCACTGGGATGCTCCTGAAATCACAAACACCCAATTTGATACGACCCTTTTTGCACAAATTGCTGTTTTGTGCGCATCACCTTCTGCTGATGTGAACTCCCTTGGAAGACGATTTGTGTCCACAGCCAAAAGCACAAACACATATTTCACCCGCCGATTTCCCGCCGTTGAGGTAGCTCGATCCCTAGCGAAGCTTCCTCGTGGCATGACAGAATCCCTCTACCCTTCATCCCCATCTCCGTCACACAATCCCTCTACCTCGATCCCTTTCTCCCACCATGACACAATCCCCCTCCGCTTCACCCCCATCTCCATCACCCAACCCGTCTACCCCTAACCCAAACCTTCGTGTTGAACCGCTTCCACCTTCTCGTTGCCCTTCTGTCTTCGATTCAAATCCTCCAGGCGACCCTACCGAAACCGCACAAACGCAGACCCCCCGAATATCTGCTCGCGTGACCCACGGCTACAGTGGCTCCTACCCTTATTCTGGATCACAGCCGGGACCCACTGTCGGGATCCAAAAACCTCCCAACCGAAAATCTTTCAGCAAACCAACGCCTGTTCGTGGCTTTGGATTCCCGGCTCCCGAAATCGAGCACTTGCTTGACACGCTCGAAAAGTACTTGCCCCTGTGCCGCGATGGGTGGGACGCTGTCCTCATCGCGCACAACAGATACTTTGCAGATCAAAAGCGCTCTGTGGACAGTCTCAAACGCAAATTCGCCTCGCTGCATGGGCGAAAAATGCCAACCGGTGACTCGTTCATGCCTGCTGATGTTCGCAAAGCGAAAAGTATTCGATATAGAATGACGGAGCGTGCGGATATTGGAGTCGGTGACGAGGACGTGGACGAGCTGTCGGGAATCGTAGAGGATGATCAGGATGGTTCGACACCTGTTGGGGCGGCAAGTATGTCGCCGCGAACATCGGAAATTCCAAGTGACGGTGCTCAAGGGCCAGGGTCGGGTGCCGAGATTTTCTGCCGAGCCCTACTGAGTTTGCTCTCTCTCCGCGCTTGCTCGTTAACAAAAAGAGGGGAGTCAAAGTTCAATCAACTGAGGCAAATGAACTTGTAGCGATAATGAAGCTTTCTATGGTACAAGAGCAGCAGCGTCGGGAGAGCGATGCCCGACAAAGGGAAATGGAGGAGCGTCGCCGGGCGGACGAGAGGGATGAGGAGAGGAAGAGAAGGGAAGAGGACCGTCGTGAAGAAGTGCTTCGCCGGGAGCATGAAAACAAACGCCAGGATCGCTTTATGGAGGCGGTTCTGTTAATGATGACGCACACGGTATCTCAAAATATCTACCGCAACGACCTGACGATGCGTGACTCTAGATTCCAACGTTCTCATGAAGAAAAAAGTTAGCATCAACGCTTAGGTGCGGCATGTAAACATTGAGAATTTGGTTGATTCCTACCACTGCAGCTCAATAGTTGTACAGTAGAACGATTGTCAACAAGATCAGTTTTCTTTCGCCAGTTTCTTCGTAAACCATCCTATCCAAAAGCCTTGGAAACGTCCCTTGAAACCCGCGCATTCCCTACTCTGATGCTTGTCGCAACGAGGTAGCCTGCCGAAGCCTCATAATTTCAGTAGCGTTTTGTCCTACTCCAAGATGATCTTGCGCAGACTTTATGACAAAGGGATGAAACTCTCTGCAAAATGCAGAATCGACCACACACTTGCCCTCCGTCTCGTCGTACACTTTTCCTAGTTTTTCGTAAATACCACCCCACTCCGCTTTTGTGGAATCATGAAACGCGCCCGGAGCACTTACAGCACACATTATTATCCGTCCATTTGGGGCAAAGACAAAAACATTCCCGACATAATGGTCATGTGTCCAACCATCGTAAAACATATTTTGTATTACATAGTCACCTGCCTGTTGTAGATATAGTTTTAACCCATCTGCACAGCAATAAACATCCGGAAGCAATGAATGCTTCTCCCGAAAGCTTTGTTTAAACAAACTGATCTCCTCTGCTGACGGTATTTTGATTGTGGCACGATCATCATTTCGCAAAACTTTAAAAAGCAAACGGCGGGCGAAGCGAATGTACAGCGAAGCAACTGAATGCGTAACCCCAAAAAGGAGACACAAAGTCATCATCGATCCCCGTGTGCGATGCCATGTGAGAAAGAGTCCCAGGCACTGAGTAGAGGAAAGTAAACGCGGTCTTCCTCTCGCGACGCGCCTATTTGGGAGTATTCGAAGCCTTCCATCGCTCGAGTACGGTGTGTATCTCAATTACATCGAGGCAAATGCGCTTAGCATTGTTGTAAATGCTCGATGATCGAACGCCGTGAGCGTGATTAAAGATTGATCGTATCCACTGCCGTACAAAAACGCGAAAGGAGCCATCGTAGGACTGAGAAGCGCTTTTCGAGATATGCGTCTATCACGACGACGTTTACTTTTCGCATTTAGACGGGCTCTGAAGGTATGAGGCTGTCCATCGAGAATGAGATGATACAGAATAATGATTTGCAGCATAAGCGAAGGCATACTGTGGCTAGGGTACGCGATGAGGACGGAAAGGGGAAACGTTGCGATTTGACGAGGGTGGTTCTGGGAATTCGCGGTCGTCCTACACTGAACAGTTAGATTCGGGCTCATGGGACTGCCAATGGAGTACCCTACGGGTACACAACGGGATAGTGTAGAAAGTGCGGTGAGGTTTGACACAAAACTTTTCAGGACGCTAGTACAGTACACAATCACCTTTTTGCACAATTTTTCTGTAAAAGGGTGCATATGCATTTTATGATTTCAGGAGCAGCCCACTACAATGCCATCCATCTCTGCATATCTCCACGTAATCGCACTCACCTCCCATGACTGCTACCTCCAAACTTGCCCCGATCGACGGGCCCATTCGCCACCCCTGATGGCGAACACCCCAACCATCCCCGTGACGGCGCCCACACCCACCTGCTCCCTGACGTCGCCCATATCCACCTCCCTCGACGGCGGCGACATCCCCCTCCCCTGACCACGTCCACATCCATCTGCCCTGACGACGAATACACCCACTTCCCCTGACGGCGGCGACATCCACCTTCCCTCACAACGACCATGCCCACCTCCCCCGACGGCCGCGACACACCCCTCCCCTGACGGCGGCCACATCTACCTCCCCCGACGGCAGCAGCACTCCCTCCCCTGACGGCTATCACAACCACCTGTCAATTTGTTTTTGCAGAGCTATACTTGTCCGTTTTGTTGCTGCAGCTTCAAGGGACAGTTATAACTGTCAAAACCGTAACAATTTGTTCTCTGCGTTGGTAGAATATTTACCGAAGTAAATATATGTCTGACTTCAATGTCGAGTCAGATCTTGAAAAGCCGACCCTTCCGAGAGCGCGTGCCGTGTACGACGGGAACTGTCGGGAGGAGTTGGTCTCTCCGGTTTGTCCACAATCGGACCGCGTACAGCAGGAAGGTAGACTACCGAAGGGCAGCGGATGCAACAAGTCACCGTTGCCCGGGGACAGGGGTGCCGAGTTAGATAGGCTGATTCCGTGCGCGAGGTTCTAAGATTGAAACGCGAACTATAACGCCGCGTAGTTCAACAGTCTCCTCACTGCTCGGTTGTCAATGCTTGACGCCCTCTCGAGCCTTCGACTATGCCGGACTAGTTGCACTAGGATTTTGGTTGTGCAATTAAAGCACTGTGTTGTTCTGTTCTTTTGTTCGTTGTCGGTTCTATTGATATCTATCCGCAAACGTATCTACTTATATCGCTAATGCAGAGCTACTTCATTCCTAATGCTCCAGCTAGGTGCCTCTCGATAAAGCAAAAACGATGGCCGCTGGCAGGATACTGTATTTGGCGCATATGCCATGTATGCGATATCAACCCTGAATTTCAGATTCCCATTTCGAGAATCGCAAGCCTGATTTATCACATCCATTTCCTTCGTTGGTTCCATGCGTGCAGATTAACATTAGCGGTGGGGTTTGTTTCAGCTCTTTATTATTAGACCAGGCTGGTGTACACTGATCACAGCAATTAACCTGGGCCAACTTAATTCTGAGGCCCCTTTTTCAGGTCTATAACCATATTTAACATGGTCCGGATTAATTGTGCACCCAGATTAATATATGGTCAAATCAGATATAACGTGGTCCAGTTTATTTGTGAACCACTGGATTAACCTTGATTTCTAACATTGCTGACAAGTTTTCAAGAAATTACGGCTCTACTTCTTGCCCATTGAAATGGACACGATGCTTGGATATTATTGTCTGCAGCTCAGAAAAGAGCTGCTTCTCCTCCCAAAGACCATATCGAGGCGGCGACAGGCGTTCTCGCCCTTTTTGAACTCTAAAGGCGACTTATCATACTGTAAGACTGTTTCCTCCAGGTCAAAACCAATAATAACCTGGTCCAGTTTATTTCTGAACCCAGGTTAATATTATATATATATATATATAAATATATAGACCAAGGTTAATTGCTGTGATCAGGTGTACTGGTTCACCAATAGATCAACCGATAAATACTTTACAAGTGGCAGCCATTGATTGTACGATTTCAAAAGAACGGCATACGCGGCGGAGAGGGCCAAAAGTGGCAAAGTGGGGGATTTTTGTTTCCTGAATGCACGCACTGTAGCCGACAACAGTTACCCGCACCGAGAGTGCGAGTGCGGGTGTTCGGGAATGAATTTCGGTTGCTAACATTATACATGACGGTGGCGTTGTGGGAACGAGACGGTTTGTATGGTACGGTATTGGAAGGACCAATGGTGAGTTTTGCGCGGGGTGCGACACGATCTGCGATTGCTAAAGAGGTGTGCAAAAGTGTGTTGTAGTGGATTTGGTGGATGAGCAGAAGCACGTTTGTTGGTTGGGTGTGCATAAGTGTGCATGCAGGCCAGGCGTGGACGGCACAGCAGAATGTCCTTTCCAACAACCCGATTAGTGCCTTTAAACAAGTTAATGCATTTCGATTAGTGTAAACATCAAGTACACGGGCACATGATGTGATGAACCAGTATATAAGAGGGCATGGTGTATCCAGATAATGTTATGCAGTATGTTGAGGTGGGAAGGGAGAGCAGGTAGCGTAATATGCAATACGTACAGTACCAAGGGTACCGTTGGGTACTATACACGGTGTTATATAAGTTACGAGACACGGGATTGTTGAGGATGTGGAATGGTGGTCTGTAGAGTATACTGAACACTTGTACAGTACAGTACCAAGGGTACTTGTGGAGTATACTGAACACTTGTACAGTACAGTACCAAGGGTACTGTACTGTACAACTATCATTACACATACAGGTACAGTGCCTCCTACGATATAGTGCTATAGCGTGACATACCTCTAGCTATGGCACTATTGGGGGGATGGCACTATAGAAAGGAGGCTCAAATACATATATTTGGGGACAAAGCACACTGCTAACACAAACACAACAAAGCCTGTGTAACACAACTAAATAACTTCATCCTTTGAGTACTGAACCATGCCGGATGATACACGTGTGAGCGTATGATAGCTTGTGCCAGAGGGTGAGCCATAGCACTATATAGAGGGAAGCACTACTAAAGTAGGCACTATTGAGCGACCCCCCCCTGTACTGTATTATACGGTATAACAGGACTGTCATTCATATGACTAACTTTACTAATTAATTAAAAAAGAGCACTGTACACGTACTTACCGTTGGGTACTGTACTCCAGGCAGTTGAATTTGAAGACTTTACCCTTCCACAGTCCACTCGAAGGGTACCTTACCGTCTTACCGCAGGCACGATTGTGAGGTGCCCTGTGTCGCACAGCGGTTCTCGCATTATGTCGAGTACAAAGCAAGTCTTCCCGCAGCTGGCCTTCCATTTCGGTTTGCTGTAAACAGCAGCTTACCCCACACCTCTGCGTCATGGACACGTAGAGAACACCACCTTCCACGCGGATGACGTCTTGTCTCCGTGTTTTCTCCGTGGCATTGTACCTCTCCACCTAAGACCCACCACAATATGGGAAATTCGAGACCATCAATTGTGGGGGGGAGAGAGGTATGATAGGGGAACAATTGAAGAGAAATTAGGGTGGCAAAGGAAGGAGTGAGATACTCACCTACCAAGGCGCGAGTTGGTCCCTTTGCGCTTTAATAGGTGGATATGCGTCGGTTACCGACCAAACTCGAGCTTGAATGTACCCTTCGGTACAGTACCCTTCGGTACAGTACACCCGCCTTTCTCACCAGGGCACCAACAGCGAGGGGTGAGTTGGCGGGACTTCCTGCCGAGCATCTCCAAAATGGCAAGTGTCTCTGGCAGATCGCCAGGCGCGGACTGTGGCGGC
>NW_005179164.1:67416-88408 GCF_000350225.1 Chondrus crispus
CCCTTCCTTCGTCCCCCTCGTCCCCCACATGCATAGCAATGACCTCATCCACCGCCGTTCAAGTCTCAACAAAGCCGCTCACCCGCGCCCGCATGTCTCCACTATTGCTCTTCCTCCTCTTCATACTCATGTCTCTACTTATCTTCATCACACTCTCCCCCGATCCCCTCCCTTTCCGCACTCTTGTCACCCCTGCTTCAACCGTCCGCCTTCCCCTCTGCCCGCACATCCTCCTCTTCTCCGCTGCCCGCCACGGCTCTACATGGTTCATCGACTCGGCCGAGCGCTGCAAGTACAGCTCAAATCCTTTGCGCTCCAACCCCAACCGGGGCGACCACATCATCTACTCGAGGGATATTAACAAGAACAGCGAGCTATGGCACCCCGGTCGGGAAGGGCCCTTGCTCAACATTTCCGCAGAGGATGTCGCTGAGTATGTACGAACCACGGGGTCGGTGAAGGTCTTTCCGATAGCCATGGAAAAATCAGAGCAGGCAGTCCGCATCATTTTGGAGTCCATCAAGAGGAAGGATATCGAGCAACACGTCATAACTCCGGTCGTCATCCTTACCCGACGCCTCGACGATGCCCATAACAGCTTGCTAAATGCCAAGGAGAGCGGCGTGTGGAATAAACTACCGAGCGCCAGGGACGGTGTAGAGGGAGTGACGAAACGGACCGAGGTCAGCGAAGAAGACCAATACTTTCGGCAATACCGACGGAAAAGGCTGGAATATTTTCAAGACGTGAGAACACTCGTCAGAGACGTGGATGTGGTGAGTGCCGAGTTTGATTACGATGACGTTAAGGGGATGAAGAATATTGAAATTCAAGATGCAGGCTGCTACATTTCGAATTGTAACTTCGAGCGGATGGAGAGTTAGGGGGGAATATGTGAAGGCTGAAGCCGACTTCACCGTGTCATCGGTCGGAGTCGGTTGGAGCTCCATACTGCTAACTGTTGATTTGAGAGTGGGGCCTGGCGTTTGTGTAATACTGAATCGAAAAAGGTGAATCCTTCTCCGGGCTTCTAAGACTCGAGTCTTCTACGCCAGTGCGTCACAGCGATTGGTGGAGATAACGACGTGATCCGACAAAAAATGGAATGGACTTTGACAAGCGGGCCTCAAACCCCTACGCCATTGCTTCAAAGCGAACGCGAGTTAGCGTTGCTTACAAAGGAATGGATGTCCAAAATGTTGGGCTGGTCTGTTTCCCCATGTTAGCGCACTAGGTCTTTTCTTCCATTCAACACTGTTGGCACGTGATTGAGTAGAGTTGTTGTGACTGCCGCGAAGCATTTCAAGACTAGTGAGGTAACTACTACTAACATAAAACGCCCCTTTTTCGGACGTTGTTGTCCTCATTTTCCGATGGACAAGCATTGGCACATTTCGCCAACCCTCGCTGCACTAGAAGACGGCACACGATTGTGCAGAATTCTTTCTCAAAAAAATGGGTTGCATCTTCCAAGGTGCGCATTTAGTTGCACTATCCTCAAGTGTGTGTTACAGCGAAGAAGCCCTTTGGCACAAAAACGCACACAAGCCGTTCTTTCTCCGTCTGTTCCCCCGTTTTCAGAATATCGAATATCGCAAGTACTGAAACCGAAGTACACACTCATACACAGCTCTGGCTAGAGATATTGGTCTTGCGTCACGAAATACAGTGACCATTCGCCAGAGTGCATCGATATCCCAAACCTGTGTGCGTGACAATAATGTACCATTGGCACCGGCATTTGTGTCATGTGTGAAGATAGATGGTCGTTTACGGTTGGAGCTCCCGCGCACCCGAGATATCAGCGGTAGCGAGAGTACTCTTAACTACAAGTATCTATCGAAAAGTAAACAAAGAAAGAACAATATCAGAGAATAGACATGTGAGGGAAGCCCAGGGAAGGGCGTCCTGACGGGGATGGGTGGGCAAAAGAGAAATAGACATAGTCGAGAAGTCACGAGACTCTCACCCGGCCGTCGGCGATATGTAGGAGAGTGCACGCTCGGTCGAATGCCAGGTGTTGGCATGTCACTCGCTACTCCCTGGACAGCTTCACCCGCATACACAAGTGTATACAGACGCAACATTACTGTGCTACGGAATATCGTTGGATAATAGTAACTTCGATTAGTAACTAATGATTTTTGAAAAATCAATGTCACATTTTTCTATCGCAGTCAGGGAAACCCCATCCGTTCATACCCTCGCTATAGTGAGGGTATTACTATAGCCTATACTCGCTATAGCGAGGGTATACACATGTGAATTTACGCAGCTTTTCTATTTAACTGTGCGAACCGCCGATGAAGGGCCCACATTCTTTCCAGCGCCACTTGATGTCTCTTTGAAAATGAGGTGAGTCTCAAGACTCCACCTCAAATCAAAGCGCAAGACGAGTCTTTCTCGTAAATCGCCAGTGCGCTTCCCAGCAACGTGAGGCTCATCTGGCTTGCTGCTTCGCCTATAGCAATGGATTGTCTGGGTGTACGGACGCGCGCGCGGTAGGCAAGGAAAAGGGCACGACCTCAGAAAGTTGCTGAGATCGATTCCCCCAAGCTGGAGCTCAGCTTGGGATTTTATGTTCAACTCGGACCCCGACCGGACCCCGACCGGACCCCGACTTGGACCGAACCCTAGCCCTATGTTGGCGGGCCGAACGTGGGTTGCTCTCCTTACTAGCGCACCCTGGGTAGACAAACTGAGAGGGCCGTTCCTAACGAACAGTTCGCGGTGCCAGCACCCGAGCACCCGGACATTTGGCATGAATGGATTGGTTGAACGGGAGTAAAAGCATTTCCAATAATTTTTTCAACCAATACATTCATGCCAAGTTTCAGGGTGCTCGGGTGCTGGCACGGCAAACTCTTCGTTAGGAACGGCCCTCAGGGCCGTTTGATTGCAGGGTAACCCTTACTACTTTTTCCAAACCCTTACTAATTTTTCTAAGAACTCAGGTGTCGCAACATACAGTAGTCTCTCTTTAAAAGAATGACCCGCAAAGGAATTTTCTTTTAGTAGAATACATACAGTGTTTCCAGTCCCGGGAATGGCCAAAACAACCCTATTTTCATGACATTTATTCATATGCGACATAAGAATATAGTATTTCGAATGTTGCTTTATCCCATGGAGTACTGTATGTAGAAGGGAACGTATTTTGGTCCTCTAAAACGGCCAAACAGATGTCCGAGATCTGGTTGGTATAATGCTCAGACGGATGTTCCGAATTTGGCTGTACTACGCTACCTTCGGTGCATCAAAAGAGATCTCTCAGCTGCCAAAGTGCAAACGCAGAAGCAAACGAGAATTGATTCCTTCTTTTCAGGGGTCAGTAACCTTGCTAGACAAGCATCATAACTGCCGCCATAGGAATAATATTCCAGAATATTATTCTCTTTACACGAATAATAATGTCCTTTCCCGTCCTCATTCTTATAAAGAGAGATTACTGTATAGTTAATTGCGTGCACTATATGCAGTATGTCATAACACTTCCAGCCACCGTCCTAGCTCGAAACGAGGACACGGGGCAAAGTCTTTTACCGCATACGCACAATACGGTATTGTCGCAATAGTATTGCGGCAATACACACCATCTCGCTATTGTAGTTAACATGTGTTACTGTACGGTAGTGCACTCTACAGTAATGGCAAACCGATTACCTCTCGAGGTAGTTGATACTGTATTGCTAAGATTCTCATATATCACCGCAGTCGTTCAGCAACTACACCAGAACCAATCTCCAATGACTTGCACTTCCGCTCTGCAACAAGCCTCATAGCATAATAAGAAGAAGAAAATCTCACAAGAAACCAGCATGTCTATTTTCCACAAGTATTATCAACCTTATTGTGTCATTTGCGTAAATGCAAATGGACTCATCCTGATGGGCTCAGCGAGCCAAAGTCATTTACATCCATTTCGATACCAAGTCGCTGAGACTATTGACTTATTCCCCCCAATTTTAAATACATGACAGAGTGAATCTTCTCTTCATACATGCCGTATTCTCTGTTGCGTGCAATTCAATTTTAAAAGGAATAGAAACTTCATCTGAGAAGAGGCTTTCGTTAAAATGGATGTGACAAGCATTTTCCAACGGCGGAGCGGTACCAAGAGTATCGACAACGTCCGCAGTGCGTATGGTACAGTACCCTTGGGTATGTTGTAAACTTTACTAGGCCGAGGCTGGCTTGAATGCTCGAGCGAAATATTGGAAAAAAAGGAAAATTCTAATAACGCCAATCAAAATTCTCATACTGTAGTGGACAGTACGGCAACTACTGTGCTTTCACTACTCTCGAATTAACAGGCGTAGGGATCACAAGATTGCTCGGAGATGGTTCTTCTACTCTGGTGTTTAGAGTGTTGTGAGTAGCGGGCGCGAGACGCATGGGGAGTGGCTCGAGTGTGTTTGACGGTGCGTGATGAGGGGCTACGCACCAGCATGGAAGGATGTGCACGTACAGTACACAAGAGCGCAAGTGCTCTGCTGTGAAGGCTGACCAAGGACTTTCATTCGTAACTCGATGATCGTGGGTTGCCTTTCTCAGCTCTGTCCTCAGCTTTCTTTTCAGTACGGTATGTACGCTATCATGCGCAACCCGGAAATTTTCGCCATATTTTCTGTCGGCGACCGACACGGACAGTCACAACATCTCGAAGGATGGTCCGTTACCGACACTACGTATTTCAGCGTTTCCAGTGAACTAAAATGTATCGCAAGAATAGTAGTATGTGTGACCTTGTCGAATGACATACACAATAGTCACGGCTTTAACATGCAGGTGATGAATGGCTTGCTGGGAGGTCAAGTTTCGGCATCGTCCACCTCCACGTCAGTCATAACCTATTACAGACATCCAGAAGGGCTACGTTTCTCTAAAAAGATGTATGACTCTTATGTATTCAAGACGTGCACGAAATGATTGCCAAAATTAGCTTTCAACTCCGGTTAGGTATCGTTTGGGGCACTATTCTGTTCTGCGTCTTTCCCAAGTGTTTCCGTGGCCACAAAGCACGATCTTCCGCTTCTGAGGAGCATTCCATTTAAGATTTATCCAGATTCCAGGCTGGTAAATGGCAAGGTTGTCAAGAAACGCATCATCACCCTGTGTGCATATTTATCATGCTGGAGTATCTTTTACTTTGATTTGACGTTGACCTACCGCCTGTCGCATGGAAAAACTAGAGAGAGCTAGAGACAGAGAGAGCTAGAGACAGAGAGAGCTAGAGACAGAGAGAGCTAGAGACAGAGAGAGCTAGAGACAGAGAGAGCTAGAGACAGAGAGAGCTAGAGACAGAGAGAGCTAGAGACAGAGAGACAGAGATAGAGGGACCGAGACAGAGAGGGACCGAGACAGAGAGGGAGTGCTACTTTGCGATACATTCACCAAACGATATCCCCGATCTGAGAAGCCATCAATATCGCTCTCATTCTGCAGCGCACACAGCATAACTGCATAGAAAATAGATGGATTGGAACGGAACTTCTGTGCCAGCGCATAGAAGGCAATCCTCTTCCGAAAAAGATTCTCCACTAATGCCGTCAATTGCGTTGAATCAGCATGGTTGGAAATGGTGCGGATATGGACAACCAGCAGTACTTTACTTTTACAGCGAAGAACTGCAGAATTTTCATATTTAAAACAAGCCAGGGCTTGGCCGCGTAGCGTTGTTCCCTTGTTGCATCGTGTCTCAGGCGATGCTTCGATTTTTCCAGGGAGGAAGACCGTTTCGATAAAGGCTGATCTTATCCATTTTTGAAATGAGCATAATGCAGGAGTCAGACAATGATAAGAAGTATGCGAGCTGTACAACATCATACATTTCCCTTATTTGAGTGTGGCCTCCAGAAGCTGATACAGAGTTGCCAGCAGAATTGATTTTCTACAAACGTCTTCAAGATCTTAGGCGTGAACCAATTGAAGGGCGCGTAATGGCCTCATCTGATTTTCAAAATCCCCTCACTCCGACATAAAGTCTGTCTTCTAGAAGAACTCTGGTCAGCATGGACTAAGAACTCTTTCACTGCTGTGCAGAATTGTACCCAAGGATACTGTAAAAACAAGATTCGCAAGCGATGGTTCCCTCCGATTGTAATGGTATCAATGACGAAACAGTTGTCGACTTGAAATCACCTCATCACAGCCTTCTATCATATCTGTCTCTTACTGGCAGCGCTGGAATGACCATTTCTGCATGCGAGGTCACCTTTGCAGCTCTAAAAAGCACCCTTAGGCCTCTTGCACATCTTCCAGAAACAGGATGCATCTCCATCTTTCACAATTCTCATATCTATTCGCCGTCTTATGTACCAGTTCGATTGATATCGTTATTCGAGTGCCCTTTCTGTTTTCGAACGAACACGTGCTTTATGCCCACACTGACTTTTTGATCTAGACCAATCTAGACATCAAGCATGTCTTGAAAACACACGACCCATGATTTTCAAAGATGGAAGCACCTCGCTTCCCTCTGCGAAAGAAGACTGTAGAAACAGATACAACAATTGCGCTCGTTGTAGAGAAACGTACATTAACAGCTCTCCATTTGACGCAAATTCATCGTCTTCTATGTCTTCAAGAACGGGTCTCCGTGTTCAATCTTGAAGTCTCTGGGTTGCGACTGCTCTATATAAACTCTTTCGCAGCGACTCGGTCACAATCTCGAAGCACATCTACCTCCACAAAGCACCACACCCTTCAGAAGCCTCTTTCTATCATGATTGCCAAGTCTACCCCCATGCAGCTCTTCGTCTTAGCCCTCCTCCTCGCTGCAACCATCTGTAATGGCACAGGCAGACCCACTGGCTTCCCCCCTAGGCGTTTCCTTGAGAAAAAGTTTGCCGACATCGACGGCAAGAAGATGGCATATGTCGAAGTTGGCACAGGCGACCCGATCGTCTTCCTTCACGGCAATCCAACCTCTTCCTTCCTGTGGCGCAACGTCATGCCGCATCTCGAAGGGCGCGGACGCCTCATAGCCCCTGACCTCATCGGCATGGGCGACTCGGACAAGCTCGACAACAGCAACAAGTACAGGTACACCTTCCTCGAACACAGCAACTATCTTTACCGGCTCTTTGAGATAATTGGCGTGAAGGAGCGGGTGACGTTTGTAATTCATGATTGGGGCACCGCACTAGGCTTCCACTGGGCGTATCTGAATCGTAAAAATCCTAATTCCGTGAAGGGGATCGCGTTCTTTGAAGGCGTTGTGTCAACGTTCGAACGGTACGGCGACTTTCCAGAGGAGATCGAATCGTTTTTCAGAGCGTTGCGAAGCCCGGCCGGTGAGCAGCTGGTTCTCGAAGACAACGCATTTGTGGAAGACCTCATTCCTAGCGCGATTCTGCGCAACTTGACGAAGCCCGAGTTTGACGAATATCGTAGGCCGTTCCTGAAAGCGGGAGAGGACAGGAGGCCTATGCTGACATGGCCAAGACAAGTGCCCATTGAGGGGGAGCCTGCGGAAGTCGTAGCCATTGTGAAGAAATATTCTAAATGGCTGGCGAGATCAGAGTTGCCGAAATTGTTCATTGACGGAAAGCCGGGATTGATATCGCCAAGCATGAGGGCAGTTGTTAAGAAGTGGAAGAATACGGAAATGGCTGCAGTAAAGGGGATTCACTACTTGCAGGAGGACTCGCCAACGGAGATTGGCAAGGCGATAGCGAAATGGCTTCCTTAGTGTGGTGGCCTGAGATTGCTGGAAGTAATGGGGTGTGGTTTCAAAGGAGCCGTGGAATGGTTGCATTGAGGTGGCGCACATGAAGTTGCGAGTCGTTGAGATCAGTGTTGGCTGCAGGATAGCACGAAGATAGTCTACGGTTTTCTTGCATGACCAAGTCGCCATTCTCGTTCGTTTAATCGACAAAAGGTCTCAGTCCGTGCAGGGCAGGCCAAGCCTACCCTGGTCCATTGGATATGCCCCACTACGGCCAACTTTGAAGATGATGTTCTTAAGCAGATTGATATTTAGAGAGAGGTAATTTCGTGTTATTGACTCGCAAAATGGAGAAAGTCGTATTGGACACCACTTCTTAACATACATGCCCTCGGCCACAGCATCTTGCAGAACATCGGCATTGCAGTTTTGAACGCACTGAAAGATTAAGAATCTAATGGAGTTCAAATACCCGGTTGTTTTCCTCGAAACGGGCGTTTGGGTTTCAAAGTTACCATAGCAAAACGTTTGAAGGTTGCTCGTTAAAGCTTCTTTGCCGGGCATTAAACAATCTGAAAGGATATACAGTTTTCCCTACAATCAATCCTTCGGTAACGCAGAATTCATGTGTGGTGGCGTGGGTATCTTTATTCTTCTTATCGAGAAGGCACAAGCCTGGAAAAAGGAAGTGGAAAAGTAACCTCATCTCGGTCATTTGACCGATATGAAGTCAAAAGTTATCTAGACACTAGCACTTACCCGTGACGGATGATTCCAACATATCTATCAGATATTATGTCAACTCAAGAGACTTTGCACAACACACGGATGACAAAACAATATTTTGTTGAAAGAGGAGGTGTCAATTTAAATAGCAAATTTGAAAAGTCGCTTTGGATGGCATTTTCTTAAATTTCTTAACGCAGTTGTACGCGGCAATAAAATCTTACAGAACACCAGGATGGCAGTTTGAATACACAGAAAGATGGTAAAATTTAAGGAAGACTGAGTACGCAGTTACCTTTTTCGAAGTTGTTACACATGCGGTTTAAAGTTTAAATCGCATGTGTAACAAATTAAACTTTAAAGGGTTTCCAGGCATTTCTAAAAACGTCTAGAAAGAACACATGAAATTCTCCCTTGTCTCTTTTCTTCCACATGTCAGAAGTCAAACGTACGGTAGCGAGGGCATCTTTCTCCTTGCTGTCGAGAAAGCGGAAGTCAAGAAAAAATTTGAAAAGTGACCTCATGCAAGTATGAGGGACATTGGTGTGATGGACACTACCTCTCGAGAGGTAGGGTACGTACAGTATCAAGAATGATGTCAGCGGAATATCATAAATTTACAGAAGGTACTGTACTGTCCGGGGACTAACCCCGGGACAGTGGTCCTTTAATAGTGGACCCGATTAGTCCGTTTGGTGAAAAGTGTCACACGTGGGAATCTCCCGTTGAAGGTCGATGTACCTTCAGGTAGAGGATGTTTTCCCGTGTTTATAAGAGGGCAACAGCACAACAAGAAAATAAAGGGGACGACCCACTTTCGCATTTCTGAATAGACCTCTCGCCCCTTTCGCATAGCGTACACCCTACCTACCCCCTTACACCATCTTCCCATCTCTCTTTCCCCTAAGCATACGACATGGTACTCTTGTGGAGGGGTGGCAAAGAAGAAGGCTCCCTGTCACATTTTGACGGGTCGAAGCCGGCCGACGTCCAAAAGTTCTTCTTCGTCTTCGAGAATGTTGCCACCTCTGGCAAGTCGGACGGAGAAAGGGCATCTGAACTACTTCGCTACCTCGAGGAGGATGCATTCGACTTCTTCTATCGAGCATTCATCAAGAACAGGGACATCAGTGCAGATGGCTCCGACTACCAGAAGATCAAGAAGGCCTTGGTGGAGCGGTTTGCCCCGGTTGAATCACCTGAAGATGTGATTTGGGACGTGATAGCCGCTTGCCTTTCTTTCAGGGACCTCAGTGGGTCCCGTCGAAACTCAGACCGTCTCTACGAGAAGGCGGGGTATAACAACGAAGCAAAGTTCGGATTACTTTGCCACTCCGTTATGGAGCATCTCGATTCGTCCTAATTTGCCATCTATCGGGGTGCGAAGACCTACAATTGTAGGTGATGATCGCATCGAATATGGCCTTAAGGCCATATTCGATGCGATCATGGACTTCTCGTCTGGTCGCTGCGCCTTTCAAGCGCCGGCGAACTCCTTTAGCAATTCGCGCTACCAGGGGTCAGAGAGCTCGCAAGGTACGTAAGAGCCGAGAGGTCAAGTTGGATCGAAAAAGGTCATGATGCGGTCAAACGCTCCCTCATCTCCACTCGAGACGAAGGTTGATGCCTTAAGGAATCAGCTGGCCGACCGTTTCCCTCATGATCAAGAAGAACCATTCGAGGGATGAGGCCACAGCGTTCCGCCCCGTCCACGATCGTACCTGCTCATATTTCAAGCGCCCGGGTCATGGCGCTAATAGATGCGACGTCAATCCGCATAGGGACACGAAATGCCCTCGTTGCGAAAAATATGGTCATTCGGAAACAAGGTGTTGGGCTAGAATTGGTCCACAGAGGAGAGGTAGCAGCGCCTACTCTCCTAAGAAGACCCAAGCCGATGCTGCCGTGTCGAAGACACTAGGGGGCTCCAGAGGTAGACAAGTGAGTGTCGTGACGCACGACGAACTTCCCGCTGCTGAGGAGTTAGTGGCATCGGTCAAGAGAAACGCTGATGCAGAGCCGGTGGCCAAGGCGCAAAATGATGGTGGCAGTGAGCCAATCCCGTCCCTTCTCAACCCGCGTAAGTACTGGACCCCGAACCAAATGCGGAAACCTCCTAAGCCTGGCCGTCGAACAAGAAAGAAGAGGACGAGTAAGAAGAATGCCGTCCAAGAGAACTCGGGAAAGTACGATGTGGTCTTTCCCTCGCGAATGCTTCCTCTGGTTTGACTTTCGGTCAACTGATTCGAGGGGATGGCGACGAGACCAAGAAAGAGATCCATCGTTTGTTCAACAGTCGCCCAAGACGCCCCGTAGCCGCTTCGATCGGTATTTTGCCGAAACGTCTGAAAGTAGTTTTGGTACAAGTCTACGGAACACAAATGAGGGCTTTATTAGACTCTGGAGCGATCCCTATTGTTATGAAAGCTTCTGTAGCATCTAAGCTCTCTTTGTCTCCAAAGCCGACCTCGACGAAGATTACGGTCGCCAATGGGCAAAAGACAACCTGCTTGGGTTCCATCGAGGACGTTCCCGTTTCGTTCAAGGGTACCGTAACCTCACTAAACTTCTTAATTGTTGAAGGATCCCCGGTTGACATCTTAATCGGGTATCCAACTCTCGAAGAACTTCAAGCCTGCATCGACCTCGGTTACCAGTCTGTTAAAATGATGATTGGAAACAAAACCGTGAGAACGAGTTTGGAGTGTGACCAAGTAAGCTCTATCGTGGCAGGTTCGGAGACGGATAGTGAAGACTTCACTTCTGATGTCGAGTCGCTCGTCGCAGAAAGTTCGTCGGAAGAAGAGACCTATGTGGTCGCCATTCTTAGCGATAACCCTTTCGAGCAAGACGCGACTGTGGACGGAGCGATGAAAGAAGAGGAAGAAATGGAGTCACCCGATTCCAATGCCATCAACAAGACAGTGAGAATTCTTCGGGAGAGACATGCTCATCTCGACAGTGAAGCTCAAAGCATCGTCGAGACCGCATTGATGGGTAAGAGTATTGTTGCCACATCTCTCGACGACCTTCGGCCTGCTGAAGTCACGATTAAGCACCATTTCGAGTTAGATGATACGAATCCGATCTACACTCGGCAAGGAGTATGGCTCCGTTGCATAACGAAATTGTGCGGAAAGAGCTCGACAAAATGCTGGAAGCAGGAATCATCACCCCTTCCAGCTCTGCATGGTCTTTCCCGGTGGTCATCGTATCCAAAAAAGATGGTAATCCGCGCTTCTGTGTTGATTACCGTAAACTGAACCAGGATGAAGGTAGACCGATACCCTTTACCGAAAATCGAGGAGATATTTGACGAATTGGAAGGGAGTACTTACTTCACTTCTCTAGATTTGTTCAGCGATTACTGGCAAATTCGAATGGCACAACAATGCAAAGAAATGACTACTTTCGTCTGCCGCTACGGCACGTATAAGTTCGAAGTCATGCCCTTTGGATTGATGAATGCGCCTTCGACATTTCACAGAATGATGGATACAATCTTTCGCGGAGTGCCGTTTGTGCGTGTATACCTCGATGACGTTGTAGTGTTCTCCAAGAATCTAGAAGAGCATCTTCGGCACCTGCAGCAAGTATTTCATGTGATTGATGAGGCTGGCCTTTAGCTTAAGTTGACGAAGTGTAACTTCGCTCAAGCGAAGATCAAGTTGCTTGGTTATGTTGTCGACAAGAGCTGGATCGCTGTAGACCTGGGCAAGGTCGAAGCAATCTGGAATGCACCGATCCCGACCACTACGACAGAACTTAGGAGTTTTCTCGGGTTAACAAGCTACTACCGTCGTTTCATTTACAAGTATGCCGATATCGCTGCTGTACTCCATGTGGCTACATCCGGAAATGCCCGATTGAAATGGACCGGAGAGATGCAAAAGCCTTTGATGAACTATGTATTAAGTTGACTTCCCCGCCCGTCTTAGCTTATCCAGACTTCGACACGCCTTTCATCGTTGAGACAGATGCGTCCTCGGTCTCCCTCGGAGCTGTGTTGGCTCAAAAGAAGAATGACGCGAAGATACATCCCATCCAGTACGCAAGTCGTACTATGAATATATCTGAGCGCAAGTACTCTGCTTGTGAGCGTGAGGCGCTTGCAGTCATCTTTGCTTTGAAGACATTTCGTGTATATGTGCTTTCGTCTACACCTTTCAAATTGATTACTGTTCACCAGGCTCTTAGTTACGCCTTTCGCAAGAAGGACATCCACGGTCGTTTGGGTCGGCGGATAGACTTCTTAGCTGAGTACGACTTCACCGCGGAGTATCGACGTGGCTCGGCAAATAGTGCAGCTGACTATCTTTCTCGTATTCAGCCCGAAAATGGAGGCGACTCTACTGGCCTAGAAGAGGGAGAACTTGCCTTGGCCATAACCACGCCAGTCTACTCTACGGGAGATGTAGAAGAGTCTTGTGGAGATATCCTGTCATATCTGCAAGGCGAAACTCCGGTGGGGTTGGATGACCACAGGAAATCTCGCATGAAGACTAATGCGAAGAATATCTTGTGTGAGAGTCTAAGCCTTTCCGCTGTACCATCCGTGGTCTTCATATTGTTGTCCCAATCTCCTATCGTGAGAAGGTACTGAAGGGTTTCCATGACGACATTGGGCACTGGGACTTGAAGACTACACGCCCGATTCTCAAGTACAAGTCCTATTTGCGCTTTCCTATTTCAAGCTTGTGTGAAGTTTTCTCTATTGACTTTTCGGGCCCCTTCCCTGCCACCTTGTTCGGAAACCGCTTCGTGTTAGTTGCGGTCGAACATCTGACAGGATGGCCAATTGCGACAGCCACCGCTGATAGTACTGCGCAAGTAGTCCTTGACTTCGTCAAGAGAGAAATTATGTACTCATTCGGCCCTCCGCGGACCATCGTCTCTGAAAATGCAACCAGCTTCACAGCCTCGGCCGTTTCTAGCTTCATGGCTCAGCACGGCATCACATGGCGCACAGTTCTCGCCTACGCTCCCATGTCTAATGGTAGAGCGGAGAGAATGGTTGGAACGCTGAAGGCTGCCGTTCGAAAAACAGTTCTGGAGACTGGAATGGATTGGGAAAAAGCACTCACTCAAGTTCTATATGGATATCGCCGACGCGCCATGAGAAATGGCGGATCGCCTTTCGAATTAAGGCATGGGGGCCCACCTCGGATGGACCTCGGCGCCGAGATGGGTGCAAGTGTAGTTGTTCCCTCCTCGGACGTCCATCGCTGTTTGGAACTCCTAGCTGGGTCTGTTTCACGGGCAATCTGCTACGGAGCTTCAGCAGAGAAAGGATTGTTGTTGCGTCCTCTCACTTCTTCCAAAACGGAGATGAAATGCTCGTCGCTCGAGGGACCGCTTTCGGGGGCACAAAATGGCCTGCATTCGTATCGAAGTTCTACGGACCATGCAGAATCCTAGAAGTACGTCATCCTTGCTATGTGTTAGGGTCTCGTCATGGCCGAATATCGAGGCAACCTATGCATGCTCACCGACTCGTACCCTATCGTGGGAGGAAATACGAACGGCCCACCATGGCGTGTGGATAACTCCGTGCTGTAGTAGAATGATTAAGTGCATTACCTCTTAACGATAAGCATGACGCATGAACCCCTTTAATGCATTTAGAAACTAGAAACTAGAAGGAAAACCACTGTATACAACACGGAACGCAACTTGGCTACTTTGATTTGCTGCTTTTAGGATGAATCTTTCGACGTTTGCAGCGATTGTTTGTGGATGCGTGGACAAGACAAACCTCTCGCATCTCGTGAATCTCAAGCAAACTAACTCCATCATCAAGACAGAGCTGAAGGGCTTCCAGAGAAAACGTGAGCGGATATGGTTCCATGCAGTCCAATATGATTCGCTCGGTCAAAGATACACACACGCTATACAGCTTGTTTGAGCTTCCTTCAAGAATGACGAAAAAAAATCCTGAACGGATATTCAGAAGTCTGTCCTGAGTCCGTATGGATCCGAAAGGATGCTTGAGAACCACCTCGTTTTGCTTGAGATGCTTATTGGCGTCGCTCAGATTGTGAATACGCCGAGGAGCCTGTCATGCTGCACGAACGAGTTGGAGTTGTCTCTGAAGTGCCCCTAATAATGGGAAGCTAACCGAGGGGCACCAAGAAGATGTATAGAGTTGCATATAGCCGCCGGAATGCAAATATTCGTCTTGTCCTGATATAGAGTCCCACCCAAACGAGGTAAATGGAACAAGCATGTGGAAGAACTTACCGGTCGTGCCCCAGACACAGACATCAACAGAGAACGCCCTGGATTCTTCCGAAACCACTCATCGATGACAATATAAGCTGAAATTCGATCTCGGCCATTAACGTAGAAAGTTGAGTTGGGGAGAACGTGTTCAGAAGATTGATCACCACCACAGACTTGAAGATTGTAAAAAAGAATAGCATGCTTCGACTTGTCCTAATGGCTGACCGCAATGTACTTGTCGTCCTCAAAACAGATTGACTCGATATTGTAGTGCAATGCGCCTGTCGGGCAGAGACCGCGGTCCGATGGTCCAGCAAAAACAACAACAGCAACAAAAAGAAGAACTGCCGATGACACAGCGCTACGGAGTGTCCGACTCTCCCTTCTCCGTTTAAACGAGCTTGCGACTCGTAGTAGCTCAGATCCCTGTTAGGGGGGCACAGAGAAACAGCCCGGCCCGGGACCGGTGTGGTAGAGACTTGCGAAGAGAACTGCTCAACGAGTGTGGGGTGGGGCGCGTACGTAGATACCCCGGTTCCACTGGGTTGTAAGGCCAATGCTCGTTGAGCTTCTTCGACACCTTGTAACGCGACAAGGCCTTCGACGGGGGCGTCGCAACGCAGCCCGACGGGATGAAATGAAAGTAGCAGCGCTACGTCAACTGTTCCGCCCGATGGCTCGAAACACCTACACCGGTTCGGTCGCAACCGAGGCCGATGGCACCAACACTGGCTCGTAACACGACGGAGCCCTTCGAGGGAGACGTCGTTGGAACGGTCTCCGTCGGAAAATGAGTCACAGTAGCAGCGCTACGTCAACTGTGCCGCCCGATGGCTCGAAACACCTACACCGGTTCGGTCGCAACCGAGGCCGATGGCACCAACACAAGATAAGGGAAAAATAGGTAGAATTAGAGATAGAAAAGGATAGGGAAATAAAAGAAAGAGAAAAGGGAACCCCGAGCGATAGAGGATGCCGTAGGCTTAGGTAAAAGGGAGCGTCTTGGTAGAGACGGACTTCGACCAAGGCGACATTCAACTCCGGCAACTCGGGTTACCTTTACTGACTTGGTCGTCAGAGGGCTAAGGTATATATCGCCCCGCCGGAGCCAGTACAGTAGCTCGCGGCGCTAGATCCTAGATCTAATCTAGTGTCAGCAAAATTAATGCCAACTAATTAACCAAATAAAATGAAATAATTAAAAATTAAAACTGTGCAATTATTCACACGTGTGTCCCCCAACCCGGACTACTTTTCATATCCAAATATTTTCCTTTCTTTTCACCCCCCTTCTTAGGTGCGTATTGCTCTACAGATATCCCACGAGTCCTCGTCAATACGATCATAGGTGCGGCATCCTTGAGTGACTATGTCAGATCAATGAGGGAAAGTTCATCCATAAGAATTCTGCGGTCTCCTCTCACGCCTAAATGGATCATGATATGTCGTCCGAAGAGCCGCACCATCTCGGTCAGGTCAAGATCATATCTCCTATGCTGCAACCCAACGCGAACGCGGTACGGGTACGGCTCAGTGCCTTCAGTGCTCTTAGAGAGCTTCTTAACATCACGTCTTTTCGATAATTTCCACATCATAGTCTCCCGAGCATCCTGCTCTTCACGACAAAGCCGGGCTGCCTTCGTCGCTATCCGCTTCGGCGGAGCTTTGCCGCCCGTGCTCCGACGCGCGGTTTGCTTCGTCTTCGCCATACCAGTGAGATCCTATTGCAGCGGGCAGACTCGGGGATTGAAACCCCACCTGAGCACCGCTACACCAGCAAGCAGACTAAGTATCTCTGGGAGGGAAGAGCTCGAATTTCTAGTCGCTCTGCGCAAGGTCTTCGCGGGATTAATGAAAAATCACAGGTAGTATGTGCGCTCAAGTTGTGTGAACAATGGATTAATGTTAGAGAAAAATACTTACAGTGAGGCCCCAGGCGTACACGTGGCAACGTGGAGCGATTGGGGGAGTGGTGTCGATGGTGACGCTAAATTAAGTCACTTTGGAGACGGTTGTGAAAGTAGGCGGCCCGGTGGTGACCCCGGCAGAGCACCAGGGACGACACGGAGGGCACTCCTTATACGTTGTATCCCGCCCCGGTTTGGGTCTGGGGAGGAAGTCGTGTCAGCATAATCTCAAAATTTTTCAGGAGATACTGTACTGTCCGGGGACTAACCCCGGGCCAGTAGTCCCTTAATAGTGGACCCGATTGGTCCGTATGGTGACAAGTGTCACACGTGGGAAATCTCCCGCTGAAGTTCGATGTACCTTCAGGTAGAGGATGCTTTCCCGTGGCTATAAGAGGGCAACAGCACAACAAGAAAATGAAGGGGACGACCCACTATCGCATTTCTGAATAGACCTCTCGCCCCTTTCGCATAGCGTACACCCTACCTACCCTCACCTTACACCATCTTCCCATCTCTCTTTCCCCTAAGCATATACCAAATGGGAAGATAGCTCCGTCTTATTACAGTGGGTACCACGATATAAGAGCACCCCATGCCAACCTCTTCATACTGCTCTTAATCCGAGGTTGCTACTATTCAAGAATCGCGCACAGGAGGGCCCATTTTACTCCTGAACGCTGTAGCATCTTACCAATAAGCTGTTGCCTGGACTCGTGCTGCGACCAATTCCAAACCGCTTCATCCCAGAGGAGGCGCTGGCGCCATTTTGAAGACAACGCGCAGCCTCGGCTATCTCTTTCGACGAAAGGCGCTTGCGCCTCTTCAGCGAGCCGTGAGCCAACGGTGGAAAGTGAGACGTCATTTTGGACCACCGTATTGATCCGTGCGTCGGAGAAATGGAACAGGCGGACTGTGGGCGGGACTTCTGAGATGCGTTTGAAATGCCAGCCGAGAAAAAGCCTGTGTGATTGGAATTACAGTGTTGATGGTGCTTGAAGTTATGATATCGTGCCCAGCGAAAATGGTCCTCTTACTGTGAGGTCGTTCTTATTCAAAGTGCTCTTATCGGGACACCCCTGTATACGTTTACAAAGGGCAAGTCATCATCCACTACTGCTTGTCATTACAGAAAAGAGGACAAGCGCCCTCTTCGCCCTTTCGATGACAACACGCATACCTGTGCACGTGTACACGGGTCACATATATGGAGAGATTCGTGTCATTGGGAGCTCGCAATACGGGTGGGTTTGTTTCCCGCCCAACAACTCTCACGCGATTCACTCAAATTAGAGGCCACGATGTAATCACATCAAGACTGTGCGCAAGCAACCAATTCCCAAAGGGGTTTCGGTATTGAGAGATGATTCGCTGCTGATTGGACCGTTCAGGAGCATAAGACAGTACGGTACTATTTAATTGAATTCGCAGTCAACTTTCGGTCTACGTCTGGAGAGGAGATTAAGGCGATCACTATGAAGAGATACATTCTGGGTGTGCAAAGAGGGTTGAAGTCCGTGTGGGGCTACAATGTGAAATTGCTTGAAGGTGATGTCTTCAACTGCCGAGAAGAAGGTCTTATGGCTGTGATAGACATCACATTCAGCTTGCAGCAATCCAAAGGAGTGGTTGCTGAAAGCCACAATGTGCTTTCAAAAGAAGATGTCACCAAGCTGTACGACTCGTCCCTGCTCGACCAAGCTACTCCACTGGCGTTTCCAGCGTGTATGATTTTCAGTATCGCATTAATAACAGCGATGTGTCCTTGTTCTTTACTACTTTTGACAATTGCACAGGTCCAAAAAATTATCTGTGGCGGGGAGCTAGTGTGGAAATTTTGCGGAGTTATTGGCAGCCGCGTAGATGCATCAGAAAAGACGGTGGGAGGGTGGACGGCTGTCAAAGACAAGCCTCAAGAGGTGTGCGTTTAGAACAGGAGCTGTGTAGATGGAAAGCTCATGTTTTGAGGATACGGAAGACTATATGCGTGTTCGCACTGTGAGGGGTTGCGGATGCCACATTTTTGGCTGTCAATCCTCGTGCAACGACGTTTGACAAATTTGGAACGCCAGCAACTGGGTCGAAACGCATTCGCGCGCACCGTTGGGGCGGTTTGTAAGCATGAGGGAATAACAGGAAGTGGAGTGAAGTGAGGAATGACCGTGCGTGGGTTGAGAGGCTCTATTAAAACTTTTCTTTTTGCGGACGGTTAAAATGATGTGAATGTGGCGATGAGGACTGGACAACGTGATCTATCATCACTGATGAATTACCGCAATTTAAGGGGTGCCCATGGTATTCTGATCCAGTATCGCAGGGATGCTCGAAGAGAGCTCGCGGTAGACTAACAGCCTGCACTTCCACGCCGGTGGGGCAGATCAGCGCTAATTGCGAGCGGGAAGTCCTTCCGGTCTGGAAGGGCGCTGGAAGCTAAGCTTCCAGTTTGGAATATTTACTTACTGTTGGTTGTATCTGCGTTTTCTGTAGTGTCTGTTCTTCCTCATCTCTGGTGGAGCTACAATTCTATTATTAAGTACGGGTCTGAGTGTAAGGTCTGTGCTCATGGTGAGGGGAGTCTTCGTTACATTATGCAGTAGTCACCTGTCTCGTTCTGATGCAATCCGGAGTTGCACGTCCTTCTTGGTTTCTTGCTACAATGGTGAATACCTCCTATCTTACAGTATTACCCCATCTTTCTTGATTCCGCATAAATGATTCAGATATCTTCACACTTCCCCTCCCCTTCTTTTTTTAATGAATCAACGTGTTATCCTCGTCGAGCTTACTACGTGTTACTCAATGGGATGGTTGATTTTGTTGGTTTGAAGTAATGTCGTAAGGGCACTGTTTGCACCTCTTTTGGTAAGGGTATCAGCGGGATTGTGTATACTCTTGATGAGACCGATGTTTGAGATAATCATTACGTCGTATGCCTCCCTTGTAGATGCAATATCTGCCATGATCCGCTTTTCGGTTGTGTACTTCTTTCTCGTGAGAACATCGAAAAGTATTTTCGAATCTGTCAACATGAGCAATGGTAATGGTCTACCCATGATTCTTTGTAAGTCATACCTGATAATAAAGGAATTGTCAAATCCATCCGCGAAAGACAGAGCTTCAGCTGCCATGCTCGATCTTGCAACACGCTTGGACTTGTGAGAGGAGTAGTGTATAATACATCAGTGGTTGAACTTGTCTGCTAAAAGTATTATGAAACACAGCTGACTTCTGTAGTCATGATTGTTTTGAAAGGAGTCGGTGTACGTCACAATGAAGAGTGAGTTAAAATCAAGCTTGGTGTATGAAACCTTAATGTGTGGCGTTTTGTGAAGGTGTGCTACAATTTTGTTAATTAAAATGCGAGATTCCTTAGAGAAAAGACTTTCCGCTATCTAGGTCGCCATGGACACCGCACAAACAATATCAGGACGTGAGTGAACTATCCACAAACGTTTGGCTCTCAAGGATGTGTACTGGGCAAATCCATCGTCCGTTGATATCCTCCTCAGACGAGAAATATACTTGTTTTGAGATAAGCAGCGTTTGTCTCCTTCTTCTGATAGTGCGACGCCGGTGAAGGTCAGCGGTGGTGTTTGTAATTCCTTGGTATTAAAACGTCTTGCGGTGGTAGCTGTGGACCGCTTTTTGAATTCGGCATTACCGGCCCGGAGAAAATCATCAACATAATTTCCCGATAGACCAACAAGTCGATTTCCAATTCTCTTAAAAATAGGGAAAGGTCTCCATCGGTGGCTTCCATTTTGAGATCTTTTGTGTGATGGTCTTTGCTCGTTTCTCCCCAGTAGTCTCCTGATTCTGTTAGCCCATACAAGGGCTTAATTACTTGTACTAACTCATTTGAGGACAACTGCAAAATGTCCAGCTTTATAAAAATCTTGCGTTTTAAATTCTTTGCAGCCTGTTGGTAAGCTTGGTTGACATCCGAGGACCATAGGTTGAACCCAAAAACTGCGGCAAGAGCAACCAATATTCGAACTGAGTGATGGCGTAGTGTCGTTGATGTATACATCAACGACACTACGCGTTCCGGCCTGACACCGCAATATTGAGGCTGGCGCATAACTCAACTTCTTTAATTTCTCGAGGCGTGTCCATCTAATAACAGCAGTACATGTTTGTGTTGTGACACAAACTTGTAGCATAAACACCCCCAGCGATAGGGGTTTATGCACAGTTGGACCGAGACCCTTGTCGATCGGGAAGACGGGGGTGAAGCGGGACACCAGCTAACGGCACCGGGCAGCGGGCCTGGGTAACGTGGTAGAGCGCAACGGGGAGGACGCAGGCACGCGCGAGCGATTCGACGCCTCAACGCCCCCGCGCGGTACTCGGTAACGATCCAGTACCGACGGGCGGAGGCGGAGCCGGTTCGTGGGCGTGCCGCGTGCGTTCTCAACCCACGCTCGGTGCCGCTCTAAGGTAATTAGCGAGCGTTACCTTAGAATAA